>NW_028116297.1:0-34600 GCF_964273445.1 Streptopelia decaocto
TTCACGTCAAAAATTGCTAAAATTCCAGTTGAAATTTTTTCAAAGTCCCTTAAAAATTTTCCAATTTTTGTCCCAATTCTTCCCATTCCCATTGAAACTTTTCAAATCCCTCTCAAAATTGTTGAAATTCTCTTGAATCTTTTAAAATTCTCTCTAGAATTTTCAAAATCCATGTCCACATGTTTACAATTTCACATAAAAAATTGCTAAAATTCCAGTTGAAATTTTTTCAAAGTCCCTTAAAAATTTTCCAATTTTTGTCCCAATTCTTCCCATTCCCATTGAAACTTTTCAAATCCCTCTCAAAATTGTTGAAATTCTCTTGAAGCTTTTAAAATTCTCTCTAGAATTTTCAAAATCCATGTCCACATGTTTACTATTTCACATAAAAAAATTGCTAAAATTCCAGTTGAAATTTTTTCAAAGTCCCTTAAAAATTTTCCAATTTTTGTCCCAATTCTTCCCATTCCCATTGAAATTTTTCAAATCCCTCTCAAAATTGTTGAAATTCTCTTGAAGCTTTTAAAATTCTCTCTAGAATTTTCAAAATCCATGGCCACATGTTTACAATTTCACATAAAAAAATTGCTAAAATTCCAGTTGAAATTTTTTCAAAGTCCCTTAAAAATTTTCCAATTTTTGTCCCAATTATTCCCATTCCCATTGAAACTTTTCAAATCCCTCTCAAAATTGTAGAAATTCTGTTAAAGCTTTTAAAATTCTCTCTAGAATTTTCAAAATCCATGTCCACATTTACAATTTCACGTCAAAAAATTGCTAAAATTCCAGTTGAAATTTTTTCAAAGTCCCTGAAAAATTTTCCAATTTTTGTCCCAATTCTTCCCATTCCCATTGAAATTTTTCAAATCCCTCTCAAAATTGTTGAAATTCTCTTGAATCTTTTAAAATTCTCTCTAGAATTTTCAAAATCCATGTCCACATGTTTACAATTTCACATAAAAAATTGCTAAAATTCCAGTTGAAATTTTTTCAAAGTCCCATAAAAATTTTCCAATTTTTTGTCCCAATTCTTCCCATTCCCATTGAAACTTTTCAAATCCCTCTCAAAATTGTTGAAATTCTCTTGAAGCTTTTAAAATTCTCTCTAGAATTTTCAAAATCCATGTCCACATGTTTACTATTTCACATAAAAAAATGGCTAAAATTCCAGTTGAAATTTTTTCAAAGTCCCTTAAAAATTTTCCAATTTTTGTCCCAATTCTTCCCATTCCCATTGAAATTTTTCAAATCCCTCTCAAAATTGTTGAAATTCTCTTGAAGCTTTTAAAATTCTCTCTAGAATTTTCAAAATCCATGTCCACATGTTTACAATTTCACGTAAAAAAATGCTAAAATTCCAGTTGAAATTTTTTCAAAGTCCCTTAAAAATTTTCCAATTTTTGTCCCAATTCTTCCCATTCCCATTGAAACTTTTCAAATCCCTCTCAAAATTGTAGAAATTCTGTTAAAGCTTTTAAAATTCTCTCTAGAATTTTCAAAATCCATGTCCACATTTACAATTTCACGTCAAAAAATTGCTAAAATTCCAGTTGAAATTTTTTCAAAGTCCCTTAAAAATTTTCCAATTTTTGTCCCAATTCTTCCCATTCCCATTGAAACTTTTCAAATCCCTCTCAAAATTGTTGAAATTCTCTTGAAGCTTTTAAAATTCTCTCTAGAATTTTCAAAATCCATGTCCACATGTTTACAATTTCACGTCAAAAAATGGCTAAAATTCCAGTTGAAATTTTTTCAAAGTCCCTTAAAAATTTTCCAATTTTTGTCCCAATTCTTCCCATTCCCATTGAAACTTTTCAAATCCCTCTCAAAATTGTTGAAATTCTCTTGAAGCTTTTAAAATTCTCTCTAGAATTTTCAAAATCCATGTCCACATGTTTACAATTTCACGTCAAAAATGGCTAAAATTCCAGTTGAAATTTTTTCAAAGTCCCTTAAAAATTTTCCAATTTTTGTCCCAATTCTACCCATTCCCATTGAAACTTTTCAAATCCCTCTCAAAATTGTTGAAATTCTGTTGAAGCTTTTAAAATTCTCTCTAGAATTTTCAAAATCCATGTCCACATGTTTACAATTTCACGTCAAAAAATGGCTAAAATTCCAGTTGAAATTTTTTCAAAGTCCCTTAAAAATTTTCCAATTTTTGTCCCAATTCTTCCCATTGCCATTGAAACTTTTCAAATCCCTCTCAAAATTGTTGAAATTCTGTTGAAGCTTTTAAAATTCTCTCTAGAATTTTCAAAATCCACTTCATCATGTTTACAATTTCACGTCAAAAAATGGCTAAAATTCCAGTTGAAATTTTTTCAAAGTCCCTTCAAAATTTTCCAATTTTTGTCCCAATTCTTCCCATTCCCATTGAAACTTTTCAAATCCCTCTCAAAATTGTTGAAATTCTCTTGAAGCTTTTAAAATTCTCTCTAGAATTTTCAAAATCCATGGCCACATGTTTACAATTTCACGTCAAAAAATGGCTAAAATTCCAGTTGAAATTTTTTCAAAGTCCCTTAAAAATTTTCCAATTTTTGTCCCAATTCTTCCCATTCCCATTGAAACTTTTCAAATCCCTCTCAAAATTGTTGAAATTCTCTTGAAGCTTTTAAAATTCTCTCTAGAATTTTCAAAATCCATGTCCACATGTTTACAATTTCACGTCAAAAAATGGCTAAAATTCCAGTTGAAATTTTTTCAAAGTCCCTTAAAATTTTTCCAATTTTTGTCCCAATTCTTCCCATTCCCATTGAAACTTTTCAAATCCCTCTCAAAATTGTTGAAATTCTGTTGAAGCTTTTAAAATTCTCTCTAGAATTTTCAAAATCCATGTCCACATGTTTACAATTTCACGTCAAAAAATGGCTAAAATTCCAGTTGAAATTTTTTCAAAGTCCCTTAAAAATTTTCCAATTTTTGTCCCAATTCTTCCCATTCCCATTGAAACTTTTCAAATCCCTCTCAAAATTGTAGAAATTCTGTTAAAGCTTTTAAAATTCTCTCTAGAATTTTCAAAATCCATGTCCACATTTACAATTTCACGTCAAAAAATTGCTAAAATTCCAGTTGAAATTTTTTCAAAGTCCCTTAAAAATTTTCCAATTTTTGTCCCAATTCTTCCCATTCCCATTGAAACTTTTCAAATCCCTCTCAAAACTGTTGAAATCCTATTGAAAGTTTGAAACTTCTCTCTAGAATTTTCAAAATCCACTTCAACATGTTTACAATTTCACGTCAAAAAATTGCTAAAATTCCAGTTGAAATTTTTTAAAGGCCCTTAAAAATTTTCCAATTTTTGTCCCAATTCTTCCCATTCCCATTGAAATTTTTCAAATCCCTCTCAAAATTGTTGAAATTCTCTTGAAGCTTTTAAAATTCTCTCTAGAATTTTCAAAATCCATGGCCACATGTTTACATTTTCACGTCAAAAAATGGCTAAAATTCCAGTTGAAATTTTTTCAAAGACCCTTAAAAATTTTCCAATTTTTGTCCCAATTCTTCCCATTCCCATTGAAACTTTTCAAATCCCTCTCAAAATTGTTGAAATTCTCTTGAAGCTTTTAAAATTCTCTCTAGAATTTTCAAAATCCATGTCCACATGTTTACAATTTCACCTCAAAAAATGGCTAAAATTCCAGTTGAAATTTTTTCAAAGTCCCTTAAAAATTTTCCAATTTTTGTCCCAATTCTTCCCATTCCCATTGAAACTTTTCAAATCCCTCTCAAAATTGTTGAAATTCTCTTGAAGCTTTTAAAATTCTCTCTAGAATTTTCAAAATCCATGTCCACATGTTTACAATTTCACGTCAAAAAATGGCTAAAATTCCAGTTGAAATTTTTTCAAAGTCCCTTAAAAATTTTCCAATTTTTGTCCCAATTCTTCCCATTCCCATTGAAACTTTTCAAATCCCTCTCAAAATTGTTGAAATTCTGTTGAAGCTTTTAAAATTCTCTCTAGAATTTTCAAAATCCATGTCCACATGTTTACAATTTCACGTCAAAAAATGGCTAAAATTCCAGTTGAAATTTTTTCAAAGTCCCTTAAAAATTTTCCAATTTTTGTCCCAATTCTACCCATTCCCATTGAAACTTTTCAAATCCCTCTCAAAATTGTTGAAATTCTGTTGAAGCTTTTAAAATTCTCTCTAGAATTTTCAAAATCCATGTCCACATGTTTACAATTTCACGTCAAAAAATGGCTAAAATTCCAGTTGAAATTTTTTCAAAGTCCCTTAAAAATTTTCCAATTTTTGTCCCAATTCTTCCCATTCCCATTGAAACTTTTCAAATCCCTCTCAAAATTGTTGAAATTCTGTTGAAGCTTTTAAAATTCTCTCTAGAATTTTCAAAATCCACTTCATCATGTTTACAATTTCACGTCAAAAAATGGCTAAAATTCCAGTTGAAATTTTTTCAAAGTCCCTTCAAAATTTTCCAATTTTTGTCCCAATTCTTCCCATTCCCATTGAAACTTTTCAAATCCCTCTCAAAATTGTTGAAATTCTCTTGAAGCTTTTAAAATTCTCTCTAGAATTTTCAAAATCCATGGCCACATGTTTACAATTTCACGTCAAAAAATGGCTAAAATTCCAGTTGAAATTTTTTCAAAGTCCCTTAAAAATTTTCCAATTTTTGTCCCAATTCTTCCCATTCCCATTGAAACTTTTCAAATCCCTCTCAAAATTGTTGAAATTCTCTTGAAGCTTTTAAAATTCTCTCTAGAATTTTCAAAATCCATGTCCACATGTTTACAATTTCACGTCAAAAAATGGCTAAAATTCCAGTTGAAATTTTTTCAAAGTCCCTTAAAAATTTTCCAATTTTTGTCCCAATTCTTCCCATTCCCATTGAAACTTTTCAAATCCCTCTCAAAATTGTTGAAATTCTGTTGAAGCTTTTAAAATTCTCTCTAGAATTTTCAAAATCCATGTCCACATGTTTACAATTTCACGTCAAAAAATGGCTAAAATTCCAGTTGAAATTTTTTCAAAGTCCCTTAAAAATTTTCCAATTTTTGTCCCAATTCTATCCATTCCCATTGAAACTTTTCAAATCCCTCTCAAAATTGTTGAAATTCTGTTGAAGCTTTTAAAATTCTCTCTAGAATTTTCAAAATCCATGTCCACATGTTTACAATTTCACGTCAAAAAATGGCTAAAATTCCAGTTGAAATTTTTTCAAAGTCCCTTAAAAATTTTCCAATTTTTGTCCCAATTCTTCCCATTGCCATTGAAACTTTTCAAATCCCTCTCAAAATTGTTGAAATTCTGTTGAAGCTTTTAAAATTCTCTCTAGAATTTTCAAAATCCACTTCATCATGTTTACAATTTCACGTCAAAAAATGGCTAAAATTCCAGTTGAAATTTTTTTCAAAGTCCCTTCAAAATTTTCCAATTTTTGTCCCAATTCTTCCCATTCCCATTGAAACTTTTCAAATCCCTCTCAAAATTGTTGAAATTCTCTTGAAGCTTTTAAAATTCTCTCTAGAATTTTCAAAATCCATGGCCACATGTTTACAATTTCACGTCAAAAAATGGCTAAAATTCCAGTTGAAATTTTTCAAAGTCCCTGAAAAATTTTCCAATTTTTGTCCCAATTCTTCCCATTCCCATTGAAACTTTTCAAATCCCTCTCAAAATTGTTGAAATTCTCTTGAAGCTTTTAAAATTCTCTCTAGAATTTTCAAAATCCATGTCCACATGTTTACAATTTCACGTCAAAAAATGGCTAAAATTCCAGTTGAAATTTTTTCAAAGTCCCTTAAAAATTTTCCAATTTTTGTCCCAATTCTTCCCATTCCCATTGAAACTTTTCAAATCCCTCTCAAAATTGTTGAAATTCTGTTGAAGCTTTTAAAATTCTCTCTAGAATTTTCAAAATCCATGTCCACATGTTTACAATTTCACGTCAAAAAATGGCTAAAATTCCAGTTGAAATTTTTTCAAAGTCCCTTCAAAATTTTCCAATTTTTGTCCCAATTCTTCCCATTCCCATTGAAATTTTTCAAATCCCTCTCAAAATTGTTGAAATTCTCTTGAAGCTTTTAAAATTCTCTCTAGAATTTTCAAAATCCATGTCCACATGTTTACAATTTCACGTAAAAAAATTGCTAAAATTCCAGTTGAAATTTTTTCAAAGTCCCTTAAAAATTTTCCAATTTTTGTCCCAATTCTTCCCATTCCCATTGAAACTTTTCAAATCCCTCTCAAAACTGTTGAAATCCTATTGAAAGTTTGAAACTTCTCTCTAGAATTTTCAAAATCCACTTCAACATGTTTACAATTTCACGTCAAAAAATTGCTAAAATTCCAGTTGAAATTTTTTCAAAGTCCCTTAAAAATTTTCCAATTTTTGTCCCAATTCTTCCCATTCCCATTGAAACTTTTCAAATCCCTCTCAAAATTGTTGAAATTCTCTTGAAGCTTTTAAAATTCTCTCTAGAATTTTCAAAATCCATGGCCACATGTTTACATTTTCACGTCAAAAAATGGCTAAAATTCCAGTTGAAATTTTTTCAAAGTCCCTTAAAAATTTTCCAATTTTTGTCCCAATTCTTCCCATTCCCATTGAAACTTTTCAAATCCCTCTCAAAATTGTTGAAATTCTCTTGAAGCTTTTAAAATTCTCTCTAGAATTTTCAAAATCCATGTCCACATGTTTACAATTTCACGTCAAAAAATGGCTAAAATTCCAGTTGAAATTTTTCAAAGTCCCTGAAAAATTTTCCAATTTTTGTCCCAATTCTTCCCATTCCCATTGAAACTTTTCAAATCCCTCTCAAAATTGTTGAAATTCTCTTGAAGCTTTTAAAATTCTCTCTAGAATTTTCAAAATCCATGTCCACATGTTTACAATTTCACGTCAAAAAATGGCTAAAATTCCAGTTGAAATTTTTTCAAAGTCCCTTAAAAATTTTCCAATTTTTGTCCCAATTCTTCCCATTCCCATTGAAACTTTTCAAATCCCTCTCAAAATTGTTGAAATTCTGTTGAAGCTTTTAAAATTCTCTCTAGAATTTTCAAAATCCATGTCCACATGTTTACAATTTCACGTCAAAAAATGGCTAAAATTCCAGTTGAAATTTTTTCAAAGTCCCTTAAAAATTTTCCAATTTTTGTCCCAATTCTACCCATTCCCATTGAAACTTTTCAAATCCCTCTCAAAATTGTTGAAATTCTGTTGAAGCTTTTAAAATTCTCTCTAGAATTTTCAAAATCCATGTCCACATGTTTACAATTTCACGTCAAAAAATGGCTAAAATGCCAGTTGAAATTTTTTCAAAGTCCCTTAAAAATTTTCCAATTTTTGTCCCAATTCTTCCCATTGCCATTGAAACTTTTCAAAATCCCTCTCAAAATTGTGGAAATTCTGTTGAAGCTTTTAAAATTCTCTCTAGAATTTTCAAAATCCACTTCATCATGTTTACAATTTCACGTCAAAAAATGGCTAAAATTCCAGTTGAAATTTTTTCAAAGTCCCTTCAAAATTTTCCAATTTTTGTCCCAATTCTTCCCATTCCCATTGAAACTTTTCAAATCCCTCTCAAAATTGTTGAAATTCTCTTGAAGCTTTTAAAATTCTCTCTAGAATTTTCAAAATCCATGGCCACATGTTTACAATTTCACGTCAAAAAATGGCTAAAATTCCAGTTGAAATTTTTTCAAAGTCCCTGAAAAATTTTCCAATTTTTGTCCCAATTCTTCCCATTCCCATTGAAACTTTTCAAATCCCTCTCAAAATTGTTGAAATTCTGTTGAAGCTTTTAAAATTCTCTCTAGAATTTTCAAAATCCATGTCCACATGTTTACAATTTCACGTCAAAAAATTGCTAAAATTCCAGTTGAAATTTTTTCAAAGTCCCTTAAAAATTTTCCAATTTTTGTCCCAATTCTTCCCATTCCCATTGAAATTTTTCAAATCCCTCTCAAAATTGTTGAAATTCTCTTGAAGCTTTTTAAAATTCTCTCTAGAATTTTCAAAATCCATGTCCACATGTTTACAATTTCACGTAAAAAAAATGCTAAAATTCCAGTTGAAATTTTTTCAAAGTCCCTTAAAAATTTTCCAATTTTTGTCCCAATTCTTCCCATTCCCATTGAAACTTTTCAAATCCCTCTCAAAACTGTTGAAATTCTGTTAAAGCTTTTAAAATTCTCTCTAGAATTTTCAAAATCCATGTCCACATTTACAATTTCACGTCAAAAAATTGCTAAAATTCCAGTTGAAATTTTTTCAAAGTCCCTTAAAAATTTTCCAATTTTTGTCCCAATTCTTCCCATTCCCATTGAAATTTTTCAAATCCCTCTCAAAATTGTTGAAATTCTCTTGAAGCTTTTAAAATTCTCTCTAGAATTTTCAAAATCCATGTCCACATGTTTACAATTTCACATAAAAAATTGCTAAAATTCCAGTTGAAATTTTTTCAAAGTCCCTTAAAAATTTTCCAATTTTTGTCCCAATTCTTCCCATTCCCATTGAAATTTTTCAAATCCCTCTCAAAATTGTTGAAATTCTGTTGAAGCTTTTAAAATTCTCTCTAGAATTTTCAAAATCCATGTCCACATGTTTACAATTTCACATAAAAAAATTGCTAAAATTCCAGTTGAAATTTTTTCAAAGTCCCTTAAAAATTTTCCAATTTTTGTCCCAATTCTTCCCATTCCCATTGAAACTTTTCAAATCCCTCTCAAAACTGTTGAAATCCTATTGAAAGTTTGAAACTTCTCTCTAGAATTTTCAAAATCCACTTCAACATGTTTACAATTTCACGTCAAAAAATTGCTAAAATTCCAGTTGAAATTTTTTCAAAGTCCCTGAAAAATTTTCCAATTTTTGTCTTAATTCTTCCCATTCCCATTGAAATTTTTCAAATCCTTCTCAAAATTGTTGAAATTCTCTTGAAGCTTTTAAAATTCTCTCTAGAATTTTCAAAATCCATGGCCACATGTTTACAATTTCACGTCAAAAAATTGCTAAAATTCCAGTTGAAATTTTTTCAAAGTCCCTGAAAAATTTTCCAACTTTTGTCCCAATTCTTCCCATTCCCATTGAAATTTTTCAAATCCCTCTCAAAATTGTTGAAATTCTGTTGAAGCTTTTAAAATTCTCTCTAGAATTTTCAAAATCCATGTCCACATGTTTACAATTTCACGTCAAAAAATTGCTAAAATTCCAGTTGAAATTTTTTCAAAGTCCCTTAAAAATTTTCCAATTTTTGTCCCAATTCTTCCCATTCGCATTGAAACTTTTCAAATCCCTCTCAAAATTGTTGAAATTCTCTTGAAGCTTTTAAAATTCTCTCTAGAATTTTCAAAATCCATGTCCACATGTTTACAATTTCACATAAAAAATTGCTAAAATTCCAGTTGAAATTTTTTCAAAGTCCCTTAAAAATTTTCCAATTTTTGTCCCAATTCTTCCCATTCCCATTGAAATTTTTCAAATCCCTCTCAAAATTGTTGAAATTCTCTTGAATCTTTTAAAATTCTCTCTAGAATTTTCAAAATCCATGTCCACATGTTTACAATTTCACGTCAAGAAATGGCTAAAATTCCAGTTGAAATTTTTTCAAAGTCCCTTAAAAATTTTCCAATTTTTGTCCCAATTCTTCCCATTCCCATTGAAACTTTTCAAATCCCTCTCAAAATTGTTGAAATTCTCTTGAAGCTTTTAAAATTCTCTCTAGAATTTTCAAAATCCATGGCCACATGTTTACAATTTCACGTCAAAAAATGGCTAAAATTCCAGTTGAAATTTTTTCAAAGTCCCTTAAAAATTTTCCAATTTTTGTCCCAATTCTTCCCATTCCCATTGAAACTTTTCAAATCCCTCTCAAAATTGTTGAAATTCTCTTGAAGCTTTTAAAATTCTCTCTAGAATTTTCAAAATCCATGTCCACATGTTTACAATTTCACATAAAAAAATTGCTAAAATTCCAGTTGAAATTTTTTCAAAGTCCCTTAAAAATTTTCCAATTTTTGTCCCAATTCTTCCCATTCCCATTGAAACTTTTCAAATCCCTCTCAAAATTGTTGAAATTCTCTTGAAGCTTTTAAAATTCTCTCTAGAATTTTCAAAATCCATGTCCACATGTTTACAATTTCACGTAAAAAAAATGCTAAAATTCCAGTTGAAATTTTTTCAAAGTCCCTTAAAAATTTTCCAATTTTTGTCCCAATTCTTCCCATTCCCATTGAAACTTTTCAAATCCCTCTCAAAATTGTTGAAATTCTGTTGAAGCTTTTAAAATTCTCTCTAGAATTTTCAAAATCCATGTCCACATGTTTACAATTTCACGTAAAAAAAATGCTAAAATTCCAGTTGAAATTTTTTCAAAGTCCCTTAAAAATTTTCCAATTTTTGTCCCAATTCTTCCCATTCCCATTGAAACTTTTCAAATCCCTCTCAAAATTGTGGAAATTCTATTAAACCTTTAAAATTCTCTCTAGAATTTTCAAAATCCATGTCCACATGTTTACAATTTCACGTCAAAAAATTGCTAAAATTCCAGTTGAAATTTTTTCAAAGTCCCTTAAAAATTTTCCAATTTTTGTCCCAATTCTTCCCATTCCCATTGAAACTTTTCAAATCCCTCTCAAAATTGTTGAAATTCTCTTGAAGCTTTTAAAATTCTCTCTAGAATTTTCAAAATCCATGTCCACATGTTTACAATTTCACGTCAAAAAATGGCTAAAATTCCAGTTGAAATTTTTTCAAAGTCCCTTAAAAATTTTCCAATTTTTTCTCCCAATTCTTCCCATTCCCATTGAAACTTTTCAAATCCCTCTCAAAATTGTTGAAATTCTCTTGAAGCTTTTAAAATTCTCTCTAGAATTTTCAAAATCCATGGCCACATGTTTACTATTTCACATAAAAAAATTGCTAAAATTCCAGTTGAAATTTTTTCAAAGTCCCTTAAAAATTTTCCAATTTTGTCCCAATTCTTCCCATTCCCATTGAAACTTTTCAAATCCCTCTCAAAATTGTTGAAATTCTCTTGAAGCTTTTAAAATTCTCTCTAGAATTTTCAAAATCCATGTCCACATGTTTACAATTTCACGTCAAAAAATGGCTAAAATTCCAGTTGAAATTTTTTCAAAGTCCCTTAAAAATTTTCCAATTTTTGTCCCAATTCTTCCCATTCGCATTGAAACTTTTCAAATCCCTCTCAAAATTGTAGAAATTCTGTTGAAGCTTTTAAAATTCTCTCTAGAATTTTCAAAATCCATGTCCACATGTTTACAATTTCACGTCAAAAAATGGCTAAAATTCCAGTTGAAATTTTTTCAAAGTCCCTTAAAAATTTTCCAATTTTTGTCCCAATTCTTCCCATTCCCATTGAAATTTTTCAAATCCCTCTCAAAATTGTTGAAATTCTCTTGAAGCTTTTAAAATTCTCTCTAGAATTTTCAAAATCCATGTCCACATGTTTACAATTTCACGTAAAAAAATGCTAAAATTCCAGTTGAAATTTTTTCAAAGTCCCTTAAAAATTTTCCAATTTTTGTCCCAATTCTTCCCATTCCCATTGAAACTTTTCAAATCCCTCTCAAAATTGTAGAAATTCTGTTGAAGCTTTTAAAATTCTCTCTAGAATTTTCAAAATCCATGTCCACATTTACAATTTCACGTCAAAAAATTGCTAAAATTCCAGTTGAAATTTTTTCAAAGTCCCTTAAAAATTTTCCAATTTTTGTCCCAATTCTTCCCATTCCCATTGAAATTTTTCAAATCCCTCTCAAAATTGTTGAAATTCTCTTGAATCTTTTAGAATTCTCTCTAGAATTTTCAAAATCCATGTCCACATGTTTACAATTTCACATAAAAAATTGCTAAAATTCCAGTTGAAATTTTTTCAAAGTCCCTTCAAAATTTTCCAATTTTTTGTCCCAATTCTTCCCATTCCCATTGAAACTTTTCAAATCCCTCTCAAAAGTGTTGAAATTCTGTTGAAGCTTTTAAAATTCTCTCTAGAATTTTCAAAATCCATGGCCACATGTTTACTATTTCACATAAAAAAATTGCTAAAATTGCAGTTGAAATTTTTTCAAAGTCCCTTAAAAATTTTCCAATTTTTGTTCCAATTCTTCCCATTCCCATTGAAACTTTTCAAATCCCTCTCAAAATTGTTGAAATTCTGTTGAAGCTTTTAAAATTCTCTCTAGAATTTTCAAAATCCATGTCCACATGTTTACAATTTCACGTCAAAAAATGGCTAAAATTCCAGTTGAAATTTTTTCAAAGTCCCTTAAAAATTTTCCAATTTTTGTCCTAATTCTTCCCATTCCCATTGAAACTTTTCAAATCCCTCTCAAAATTGTTGAAATTCTCTTGAAGCTTTTAAAATTCTCTCTAGAATTTTCAAAATCCATGGCCACATGTTTACAATTTCACGTCAAAAAATTGCTAAAATTCCAGTTGAAATTTTTTCAAAGTCCCTTAAAAATTTTCCAATTTTTGTCCCAATTCTTCCCATTCCCATTGAAACTTTTCAAATCCCTCTCAAAATTGTGGAAATTCTCTTGAAGCTTTTAAAATTCTCTCTAGAATTTTCAAAATCCATGTCCACATGTTTACAATTTCACGTAAAAAATGCTAAAATTCCAGTTGAAATTTTTTTCAAAGTCCCTTAAAAATTTTCCAATTTTTGTCCCAATTCTTCCCATTCCCATTGAAACTTTTCAAATCCCTCTCAAAATTGTTGAAATTCTGTTAAAGCTTTTAAAATTCTCTCTAGAATTTTCAAAATCCATGTCCACATTTACAATTTCACGTCAAAAAATGGCTAAAATTCCAGTTGAAATTTTTTCAAAGTCCCTTAAAAATTTTCCAATTTTTGTCCCAATTCTTCCCATTCCCATTGAAACTTTTCAAATTCCTCTCAAAATTGTTGAAATTCTGTTGAAGCTTTTAAAATTCTCTCTAGAATTTTCAAAATCCATGTCCACATGTTTACAATTTCACGTCAAAAAATGGCTAAAATTCCAGTTGAAATTTTTTCAAAGTCCCTTAAAAATTTTCCAATATTTGTCCCAATTCTTCCCATTCCCATTGAAACTTTTCAAATCCCTCTCAAAATTGTTGAAATTCTGTTGAAGCTTTTAAAATTCTCTCTAGAATTTTCAAAATCCATGTCCACATGTTTACAATTTCACGTCAAAAAATTGCTAAAATTCCAGTTGAAATTTTTTCAAAGTCCCTTAAAAATTTTCCAATTTTTGTCCCAATTCTTCCCATTCCCATTGAAACTTTTCAAATCCCTCTCAAAATTGTTGAAATTCTCTTGAAGCTTTTAAAATTCTCTCTAGAATTTTCAAAATCCATGGCCACATGTTTACTATTTCACATAAAAAAATTGCTAAAATTCCAGTTGAAATTTTTTCAAAGTCCCTTAAAAATTTTCCAATTTTTGTCCCAATTCTTCCCATTCCCATTGAAACTTTTCAAATCCCTCTCAAAATTGTAGAAATTCTGTTGAAGCTTTTAAAATTCTCTCTAGAATTTTCAAAATGCATGTCCACATGTTTACAATTTCACGTCAAAAAATGGCTAAAATTCCAGTTGAAATTTTTTCAAAGTCCCTTAAAAATTTTCCAATTTTTTGTCCCAATTCTTCCCATTCCCATTGAAACTTTTCAAATCCCTCTCAAAATTGTTGAAATTCTCTTGAAGCTTTTAAAATTCTCTCTAGAATTTTCAAAATCCATGGCCACATGTTTACTATTTCACATAAAAAAATTGCTAAAATTCCAGTTGAAATTTTTTCAAAGTCCCTTAAAAATTTTCCAATTTTTGTCCCAATTCTTCCCATTCCCATTGAAACTTTTCATACCCTCTCAAAATTGTTGAAATTCTGTTGAAGCTTTTAAAATTCTCTCTAGAATTTTCAAAATCCATGTCCACATGTTTACAATTTCACGTCAAAAAATGGCTAAAATTCCAGTTGAAATTTTTTCAAAGTCCCTTAAAAATTTTCCAATTTTTGTCCCAATTCTTCCCATTCCCATTGAAACTTTTCAAATCCCTCTCAAAATTGTTGAAATTCTCTTGAAGCTTTTAAAATTCTCTCTAGAATTTTCAAAATCCATATCCACATGTTTACAATTTCACATAAAAAATTGCTAAAATTCCAGTTGAAATTTTTTCAAAGTCCCTTAAAAATTTTCCAATTTTTGTCCCAATTCTTCCCATTCCCATTGAAACTTTTCAAATCCCTCTCAAAATTGTTGAAATTCTCTTGAAGCTTTTAAAATTCTCTCTAGAATTTTCAAAATCCATGGCCACATGTTTACTATTTCACATAAAAAAATTGCTAAAATTCCAGTTGAAATTTTTTCAAAGTCCCTTAAAAATTTTCCAATTTTTGTCCCAATTCTTCCCATTCCCATTGAAACTTTTCAAATCCCTCTCAAAATTGTTGAAATTCTCTTGAAGCTTTTAAAATTCTCTCTAGAATTTTCAAAATCCATGTCCACATGTTTACAATTTCACGTCAAAAAATGGCTAAAATTCCAGTTGAAATTTTTTCAAAGTCCCTTAAAAATTTTCCAATTTTTGTCCCAATTCTTCCCATTCGCATTGAAACTTTTCAAATCCCTCTCAAAATTGTTGAAATTCTGTTGAAGCTTTTAAAATTCTCTCTAGAATTTTCAAAATCCATGGCCACATGTTTACAATTTCACGTCAAAAAATTGCTAAAATTCCAGTTGAAATTTTTTCAAAGTCCCTTAAAAATTTTCCAATTTTTGTCCCAATTCTTCGCATTCGCATTTAAATTTTTCAAATCCCTCTCAAAATTGTTGAAATTCTGTTGAAGCTTTTAAAATTCTCTCTAGAATTTTCAAAATCCATGTCCACATGTTTACAATTTCACATAAAAAGTTGCTAAAATTCCAGTTGAAATTTTTTCAAAGTCCCTTCAAAATTTTCCAATTTTTGTCCCAATTCTTCCCATTCCCATTGAAACTTTTCAAATCCCTTTCAAAATTGTTGAAATTCTGTTGATACTTTTAAAATTCTCTCTAGAATTTTCAAAATCCATGTCCACATGTTTACAATTTCACGTAAAAAAATTGCTAAAATTCCAGTTGAAATTTTTTCAAAGTCCCTTAAAAATTTTCCAATATTTGTCCCAATTCTTCCCATTCCCATTGAAACTTTTCAAATCCCTCTCAAAATTGTTGAAATTCTGTTGAAGCTTTTAAAATTCTCTCTGGAATTTTCAAAATCCATGGCCACATGTTTACAATTTCACATCAAAAAATGGCTAAAATTCCAGTTGAAATTTTTTCAAAGTCCCTTAAAAATTTTCCAATTTTTGTCCCAATTCTTCCCATTCCCATTGAAACTTTTCAAATTCCTCTCAAAATTGTTGAAATTCTGTTGAAGCTTTTAAAATTCTCTCTAGAATTTTCAAAATCCATGTCCACATGTTTACAATTTCACGTCAAAAAATTGCTAAAATTCCAGTTGAAATTTTTTCAAAGTCCCTTAAAAATTTTCCAATTTTTGTCCCAATTCTTCCCATTCCCATTGAAACTTTTCAAATCCCTCTCAAAATTGTTGAAATTCTGTTGAAGCTTTTAAAATTCTCTCTAGAATTTTCAAAATCCATGTCCACATGTTTACAATTTCACGTCAAAAAATTGCTAAAATTCCAGTTGAAATTTTTTCAAAGTCCCTTAAAAATTTTCCAATTTTTGTCCCAATTCTTCCCATTCCCATTGAAACTTTTCAAATCCCTCTCAAAATTCTTGAAATTCTGTTGAAGCTTTTAAAATTCTCTCTAGAATTTTCAAAATCCATGTCCACATGTTTACAATTTCACGTAAAAAAAATGCTAAAATTCCAGTTGAAATTTTTTCAAAGTCCCTTAAAAATTTTCCAATTTTTGTTCCAATTCTTCCCATTCCCATTGAAACTTTTCAAATCCCTCTCAAAATTGTTGAAATTCTGTTGAAGCTTTTAAAATTCTCTCTAGAATTTTCAAAATCCATGTCCACATGTTTACAATTTCACCTCAAAAAATGGCTAAAATTCCAGTTGAAATTTTTTCAAAGTCCCTTAAAAATTTTCCAATTTTTGTCCCAATTCTTCCCATTCCCATTGAAACTTTTCAAATCCCTCTCAAAATTGTTGAAATTCTCTTGAAGCTTTTAAAATTCTCTCTAGAATTTTCAAAATCCATGTCCACATGTTTACAATTTCACGTCAAAAAATGCTAAAATTCCAGTTGAAATTTTTTCAAAGTCCCTTAAAAATTTTCCAATTTTTGTCCCAATTCTTCCCATTCCCATTGAAACTTTTCAAATCCCTCTCAAAATTGTTGAAATTCTCTTGAAGCTTTTAAAATTCTCTCTAGAATTTTCAAAATCCATGTCCACATGTTTACAATTTCACCTCAAAAAATGGCTAAAATTCCAGTTGAAATTTTTTCAAAGTCCCTTCAAAATTTTCCAATTTTTGTCCCAATTCTTCCCATTCCCATTGAAACTTTTCAAATCCCTCTCAAAAGTGTTGAAATTCTGTTGAAGCTTTTAAAATTCTCTCTAGAATTTTCAAAATCCATGGCCACATGTTTACTATTTCACATAAAAAAATTGCTAAAATTCCAGTTGAAATTTTTTCAAAGTCCCTGAAAAATTTTCCAATTTTTGTCCCAATTCTTCCCATTCCCATTGAAATTTTTCAAATCCCTCTCAAAACTGTTGAAATTCTGTTGAAGCTTTTAAAATTCTCTCTAGAATTTTCAAAATCCATGTCCACATGTTTACAATTTCACATAAAAAATTGCTAAAATTCCAGTTGAAATTTTTTCAAAGTCCCTTAAAAATTTTCCAATTTTTGTCCCAATTCTTCCCATTCCCATTGAAACTTTTCAAATCCCTTTCAAAATTGTTGAAATTCTGTTGATACTTTTAAAATTCTCTCTAGAATTTTCAAAATCCATGTCCACATGTTTACAATTTCACGTCAAAAAATGGCTAAAATTCCAGTTGAAATTTTTTCAAAGTCCCTTAAAAATTTTCCAATTTTTGTCCCAATTCTTCCCATTGCCATTGAAACTTTTCAAATCCCTCTCAAAATTGTTGAAATTCTGTTGAAGCTTTTAAAATTCTCTCTGGAATTTTCAAAATCCATGGCCACATGTTTACAATTTCACGTCAAAAAATTGCTAAAATTCCAGTTGAAATTTTTTCAAAGTCCCTTAAAAATTTTCCAATTTTTGTCCCAATTCTTCCCATTCCCATTGAAACTTTTCAAATCCCTCTCAAAATTGTTGAAATTCTGTTGAAACTTTTAAAATTCTCTCTAGAATTTTCAAAATCCATGTCCACATGTTTACAATTTCACGTCAAAAAATTGCTAAAATTCCAGTTGAAATTTTTTCAAAGTCCCTTAAAAATTTTCCAATTTTTGTCCCAATTCTTCCCATTCCCATTGAAACTTTTCAAATCCCTCTCAAAATTGTTGAAATTCTGTTGAAGCTTTTAAAATTCTCTCTAGAATTTTCAAAATCCATGTCCACATGTTTACAATTTCACGTAAAAAAAATGCTAAAATTCCAGTTGAAATTTTTTCAAAGTCCCTTAAAAATTTTCCAATTTTTGCTCCAATTCTTCCCATTCCCATTGAAACTTTTCAAATCCCTCTCAAAATTGTTGAAATTCTCTTGAAGCTTTTAAAATTCTCTCTAGAATTTTCAAAATCCATGTCCACATGTTTACAATTTCACGTCAAAAAATGGCTAAAATTCCAGTTGAAATTTTTTCAAAGTCCCTTAAAAATTTTCCAATTTTTGTCCCAATTCTTCCCATTCCCATTGAAACTTTTCAAATCCCTCTCAAAATTGTTGAAATTCTGTTGAAGCTTTTAAAATTCTCTCTAGAATTTTCAAAATCCATGTCCACATGTTTACAATTTCACGTCAAAAAAATTGCTAAAATTCCAGTTGAAATTTTTTCAAAGTCCCTTAAAAATTTTCCAATTTTTGTCCCAATTCTTCCCATTCCCATTGAAACTTTTCAAATCCCTCTCAAAATTGTTGAAATTCTGTTGAAGCTTTTAAAATTCTCTCTAGAATTTTCAAAATCCATGTCCACATGTTTACAATTTCACGTCAAAAAATGGCTAAAATTCCAGTTGAAATTTTTTCAAAGTCCCTTAAAAATTTTCCAATTTTTGTCCCAATTCTTCCCCTTCCCATTTAAACTTTTCAAATCCCTCTCAAAATTGTTGAAATTCTCTTGAAGCTTTTAAAATTCTCTCTAGAATTTTCAAAATCCATGTCCACATGTTTACAATTTCACGTCAAAAAATGGCTAAAATTCCAGTTGAAATTTTTTCAAAGTCCCTGAAAAATTTTCCAATTTTTGTCCCAATTCTTCCCATTCCCATTGAAACTTTTCAAATCCCTCTCAAAATTGTGGAAATTCTGTTGAAGCTTTTAAAATTCTCTCTAGAATTTTCAAAATCCATGTCCACATGTTTACAATTTCACGTCAAAAAATGGCTAAAATTCCAGTTGAAATTTTTTCAAAGTCCCTTAAAAATTTTCCAATTTTTGTCCCAATTCTTCCCATTCCCATTGAAACTTTTCAAATCCCTCTCAAAAGTGTTGAAATTCTCTTGAAGCTTTTAAAATTCTCTCTAGAATTTTCAAAATCCATGTCCACATGTTTACAATTTCACCTCAAAAAATGGCTAAAATTCCAGTTGAAATTTTTTCAAAGTCCCTTCAAAATTTTCCAATTTTTGTCCCAATTCTTCCCATTCCCATTGAAACTTTTCAAATCCCTCTCAAAAGTGTTGAAATTCTGTTGAAGCTTTTAAAATTCTCTCTAGAATTTTCAAAATCCATGGCCACATGTTTACTATTTCACATAAAAAAATTGCTAAAATTCCAGTTGAAATTTTTTCAAAGTCCCTTAAAAATTTTCCAATTTTTGTCCCAATTCTTCCCATTCCCATTGAAATTTTTCAAATCCCTCTCAAAATTGTTGAAATTCTGTTGAAGCTTTTAAAATTCTCTCTAGAATTTTCAAAATCCATGTCCACATGTTTACAATTTCACGTCAAAAAATGCTAAAATTCCAGTTGAAATTTTTTCAAAGTCCCTTAAAAATTTTCCAATTTTTGTCCCAATTCTTCCCATTCCCATTGAAACTTTTCAAATCCCTCTCAAAATTGTTGAAATTCTCTTGAAGCTTTTAAAATTCTCTCTAGAATTTTCAAAATCCATGTCCACATGTTTACAATTTCACCTCAAAAAATGGCTAAAATTCGAGTTGAAATTTTTTCAAAGTCCCTTCAAAATTTTCCAATTTTTGTCCCAATTCTTCCCATTCCCATTGAAACTTTTCAAATCCCTCTCAAAAGTGTTGAAATTCTGTTGAAGCTTTTAAAATTCTCTCTAGAATTTTCAAAATCCATGGCCACATGTTTACTATTTCACATAAAAAAATTGCTAAAATTCCAGTTGAAATTTTTTCAAAGTCCCTGAAAAATTTTCCAATTTTTGTCCCAATTCTTCCCATTCCCATTGAAATTTTTCAAATCCCTCTCAAAACTGTTGAAATTCTGTTGAAGCTTTTAAAATTCTCTCTAGAATTTTCAAAATCCATGTCCACATGTTTACAATTTCACATAAAAAAATGCTAAAATTCCAGTTGAAATTTTTTCAAAGTCCCTTAAAAATTTTCCAATTTTTGTCCCAATTCTTCCCATTCCCATTGAAACTTTTCAAATCCCTTTCAAAATTGTTGAAATTCTGTTGATACTTTTAAAATTCTCTCTAGAATTTTCAAAATCCATGTCCACATGTTTACAATTTCACGTCAAAAAATGGCTAAAATTCCAGTTGAAATTTTTTCAAAGTCCCTTAAAAATTTTCCAATTTTTGTCCCAATTCTTCCCATTCCCATTGAAACTTTTCAAATCCCTCTCAAAATTGTTGAAATTCTGTTGAAGCTTTTAAAATTCTCTCTGGAATTTTCAAAATCCATGGCCACATGTTTACTATTTCACATAAAAAAATTGCTAAATATCCAGTTGAAATTTTTTCAAAGTCCCTTAAAAATTTTCCAATTTTTGTCCCAATTCTTCCCATTCCCATTGAAATTTTTCAAATCCCTCTCAAAATTGTTGAAATTCTCTTGAAGCTTTTAAAATTCTCTCTAGAATTTTCAAAATCCATGTCCACATGTTTACAATTTCACGTCAAAAAATTGCTAAAATTCCAGTTGAAATTTTTTCAAAGTCCCTTAACAATTTTCCAATTTTTGTCCCAATTCTTCCCATTCCCATTGAAACTTTTCAAATCCCTCTCAAAATTGTTGAAATTCTCTTGAAGCTTTTAAAATTCTCTCTAGAATTTTCAAAATCCATGTCCACATGTTTACAATTTCACGTCAAAAAATTGCTAAAATTCCAGTTGAAATTTTTTCAAAGTCCCTTAAAAATTTTCCAATTTTTGTCCCAATTCTTCCCATTCCCATTGAAACTTTTCAAATCCCTCTCAAAATTGTTGAAATTCTCTTGAAGCTTTTAAAATTCTCTCTAGAATTTTCAAAATCCATGTCCACATGTTTACAATTTCACGTAAAAAAAATGCCTAAAATTCCAGTTGAAATTTTTTCAAAGTCCCTTAAAAATTTTGCCATTTTTGTCCCAATTCTTCCCATTCCCATTGAAACTTTTCAAATCCCTCTCAAAATTGTTGAAATTCTGTTGAAGCTTTTAAAATTCTCTCTAGAATTTTCAAAATCCATGTCCACATGTTTACAATTTCACGTAAAAAAATGGCTAAAATTCCAGTTGAAATTTTTCAAAGTCCCTTCAAAATTTTCCAATTTTTGTCCCAATTCTTCCCATTCCCATTGAAACTTTTCAAATCCCTCTCAAAATTGTGGAAATTCTGTTGAAGCTTTTAAAATTCTCTCTAGAATTTTCAAAATCCATTCCACATGTTTACAATTTCACGTCAAAAAAATGCTAAAATTCCAGTTGAAATTTTTTCAAAGTCCCTTAAAAATTTTCCAATTTTTGTCCCAATTCTTCCCATTCCCATTGAAACTTTTCAAATCCCTCTCAAAATTGTGGAAATTCTCTTGAAGCTTTTAAAATTCTCTCTAGAATTTTCAAAATCCATGTCCACATGTTTACAATTTCACCTCAAAAAATGGCTAAAATTCCAGTTGAAATTTTTTCAAAGTCCCTTAAAAATTTTCCAATTTTTGTCCCAATTCTTCCCATTCCCATTGAAACTTTTCAAATCCCTCTCAACATTGTTGAAATTCTGTTGAAGCTTTTAAAATTCTCTCTAGAATTTTCAAAATCCATGTCCACATGTTTACAATTTCACGTCAAAAAATGCTAAAATTCCAGTTGAAATTTTTTCAAAGTCCCTTAAAAATTTTCCAATTTTTGTCCCAATTCTTCCCATTCCCATTGAAACTTTTCAAATCCCTCTCAAAATTGTTGAAATTCTCTTGAAGCTTTTAAAATTCTCTCTAGAATTTTCAAAATCCATGTCCACATGTTTACAATTTCACCTCAAAAAATGGCTAAAATTCCAGTTGAAATTTTTTCAAAGTCCCTTCAAAATTTTCCAATTTTTGTCCCAATTCTTCCCATTCCCATTGAAACTTTTCAAATCCCTCTCAAAATTGTTGAAATTCTCTTGAAGCTTTTAAAATTCTCTCTAGAATTTTCAAAATCCATGTCCACATGTTTACAATTTCACATAAAAAAATGGCTAAAATTCCAGTTGAAATTTTTTCAAAGTCCCTTCAAAATTTTCCAATTTTTGTCCCAATTCTTCCCATTCCCATTGAAACTTTTCAAATCCCTCTCAAAATTGTTGAAATTCTGTTGAAGCTTTTAAAATTCTCTCTAGAATTTTCAAAATCCATGTCCACATGTTTACAATTTCACGTCAAAAAAATTGCAAAAATTCCAGTTGAAATTTTTTCAAAGTCCCTTAAAAATTTTCCAATTTTTGTCCCAATTCTTCCCATTCCCATTGAAACTTTTCAAATCGCTCTCAAAATTCTTGAAATTCTGTTGAAGCTTTTAAAATTCTCTCTAGAATTTTCAAAATCCATGTCCACATGTTTACAATTTCACGTCAAAAAATGGCTAAAATTCCAGTTGAAATTTTTTCAAAGTCCCTTAAAAATTTTCCAATTTTTGTCCCAATTCTTCCCCTTCCCATTGAAACTTTTCAAATCCCTCTCAAAATTGTTGAAATTCTCTTGAAGCTTTTAAAATTCTCTCTAGAATTTTCAAAATCCATGTCCACATGTTTACAATTTCACGTCAAAAAATGGCTAAAATTCCAGTTGAAATTTTTTCAAAGTCCCTGAAAAATTTTCCAATTTTTGTCCCAATTCTTCCCATTCCCATTGAAACTTTTCAAATCCCTCTCAAAATTGTGGAAATTCTGTTGAAGCTTTTAAAATTCTCTCTAGAATTTTCAAAATCCATGTCCACATGTTTACAATTTCACGTCAAAAAATGGCTAAAATTCCAGTTGAAATTTTTTCAAAGTCCCTTAAAAATTTTCCAATTTTTGTCCCAATTCTTCCCATTCCCATTGAAACTTTTCAAATCCCTCTCAAAAGTGTTGAAATTCTCTTGAAGCTTTTAAAATTCTCTCTAGAATTTTCAAAATCCATGTCCACATGTTTACAATTTCACCTCAAAAAATGGCTAAAATTCCAGTTGAAATTTTTTCAAAGTCCCTTCAAAATTTTCCAATTTTTGTCCCAATTCTTCCCATTCCCATTGAAACTTTTCAAATCCCTCTCAAAAGTGTTGAAATTCTGTTGAAGCTTTTAAAATTCTCTCTAGAATTTTCAAAATCCATGTCCACATGTTTACAATTTCACATAAAAAAATGGCTAAAATTCCAGTTGAAATTTTTTCAAAGTCCCTTAAAAATTTTCCAATTTTTGTCCCAATTCTTCCCATTCCCATTGAAACTTTTCAAATCCCTCTCAAAATTGTTGAAATTCTGTTGAAGCTTTTAAAATTCTCTCTAGAATTTTCAAAATCCATGTCCACATGTTTACAATTTCACGTCAAAAAATGCTAAAATTCCAGTTGAAATTTTTTCAAAGTCCCTTAAAAATTTTCCAACTTTTGTCCCAATTCTTCCCATTCCCATTGAAACTTTTCAAATCCCTCTCAAAATTGTTGAAATTCTCTTGAAGCTTTTAAAATTCTCTCTAGAATTTTCAAAATCCATGTCCACATGTTTACAATTTCACCTCAAAAAATGGCTAAAATTCCAGTTGAAATTTTTTCAAAGTCCCTTCAAAATTTTCCAATTTTTGTCCCAATTCTTCCCATTCCCATTGAAACTTTTCAAATCCCTCTCAAAAGTGTTGAAATTCTGTTGAAGCTTTTAAAATTCTCTCTAGAATTTTCAAAATCCATGGCCACATGTTTACTATTTCACATAAAAAAATTGCTAAAATTCCAGTTGAAATTTTTTCAAAGTCCCTTCAAAATTTTCCAATTTTTGTCCCAATTCTTCCCATTCCCATTGAAACTTTTCAAATCCCTCTCAAAAGTGTTGAAATTCTGTTGAAGCTTTTAAAATTCTCTCTAGAATTTTCAAAATCCATGTCCACATGTTTACAATTTCACATAAAAAATTGCTAAAATTCCAGTTGAAATTTTTTCAAAGTCCCTTAAAAATTTTCCAATTTTTGTCCCAATTCTTCCCATTCCCATTGAAACTTTTCAAATCCCTCTCAAAATTGTTGAAATTCTGTTGAAGCTTTTAAAATTCTCTCTAGAATTTTCAAAATCCATTCCACATGTTTACAATTTCACGTCAAAAAAATGCTAAAATTCCAGTTGAAATTTTTTCAAAGTCCCTTAAAAATTTTCCAATTTTTGTCCCAATTCTTCCCATTCCCATTGAAACTTTTCAAATCCCTCTCAAAATTGTGGAAATTCTCTTGAAGCTTTTAAAATTCTCTCTAGAATTTTCAAAATCCATGTCCACATGTTTACAATTTCACATAAAAAAATGGCTAAAATTCCAGTTGAAATTTTTTCAAAGTCCCTTAAAAATTTTCCAATTTTTGTCCCAATTCTTCCCATTCCCATTGAAACTTTTCAAATCCCTCTCAAAATTGTGGAAATTCTCTTGAAGCTTTTAAAATTCTCTCTAGAATTTTCAAAATCCATGTCCACATGTTTACAATTTCACGTCAAAAAATGCTAAAATTCCAGTTGAAATTTTTTCAAAGTCCCTTAAAAATTTTCCAATTTTTGTCCCAATTCTTCCCATTCCCATTGAAACTTTTCAAATCCCTCTCAAAATTGTTGAAATTCTGTTGAAGCTTTTAAAATTCTCTCTAGAATTTTCAAAATCCATGTCCACATGTTTACAATTTCACGTCAAAAAATGCTAAAATTCCAGTTGAAATTTTTTCAAAGTCCCTTAAAAATTTTCCAATTTTTGTCCCAATTCTTCCCATTCCCATTGAAACTTTTCAAATCCCTCTCAAAATTGTTGAAATTCTCTTGAAGCTTTTAAAATTCTCTCTAGAATTTTCAAAATCCATGTCCACATGTTTACAATTTCACCTCAAAAAATGGCTAAAATTCCAGTTGAAATTTTTTCAAAGTCCCTTAAAAATTTTCCAATTTTTGTCCCAATTCTTCCCATTCCCATTGAAACTTTTCAAATCCCTCTCAAAAGTGTTGAAATTCTGTTGAAGCTTTTAAAATTCTCTCTAGAATTTTCAAAATCCATGGCCACATGTTTACTATTTCACATAAAAAAATTGCTAAAATTCCAGTTGAAATTTTTTCAAAGTCCCTTCAAAATTTTCCAATTTTTGTCCCAATTCTTCCCATTCCCATTGAAACTTTTCAAATCCCTCTCAAAAGTGTTGAAATTCTGTTGAAGCTTTTAAAATTCTCTCTAGAATTTTCAAAATCCATGTCCACATGTTTACAATTTCACATAAAAAATTGCTAAAATTCCAGTTGAAATTTTTTCAAAGTCCCTTAAAAATTTTCCAATTTTTGTCCCAATTCTTCCCATTCCCATTGAAACTTTTCAAATCCCTCTCAAAATTGTTGAAATTCTGTTGAAGCTTTTAAAATTCTCTCTAGAATTTTCAAAATCCATTCCACATGTTTACAATTTCACGTCAAAAAAATGCTAAAATTCCAGTTGAAATTTTTTCAAAGTCCCTTAAAAATTTTCCAATTTTTGTCCCAATTCTTCCCATTCCCATTGAAACTTTTCAAATCCCTCTCAAAATTGTGGAAATTCTCTTGAAGCTTTTAAAATTCTCTCTAGAATTTTCAAAATCCATGTCCACATGTTTACAATTTCACATAAAAAAATGGCTAAAATT
The DNA here is from genome assembly GCF_964273445.1 of Streptopelia decaocto. Taxonomy (NCBI): domain Eukaryota; kingdom Metazoa; phylum Chordata; class Aves; order Columbiformes; family Columbidae; genus Streptopelia; species Streptopelia decaocto. Next base: position 25,395 of record NW_028116297.1, read on the forward strand.
CCAGTTGAAATTTTTTCAAAGTCCCTTAAAAATTTTCCAATTTTTGTCCCAATTCTTCCCATTCCCATTGAAACTTTTCAAATCCCTCTCAAAATTGTTGAAATTCTGTTGAAGCTTTTAAAATTCTCTCTAGAATTTTCAAAATCCATGTCCACATGTTTACAATTTCACGTCAAAAAATGCTAAAATTCCAGTTGAAATTTTTTCAAAGTCCCTTAAAAATTTTCCAATTTTTGTCCCAATTCTTCCCATTCCCATTGAAACTTTTCAAATCCCTCTCAAAATTGTTGAAATTCTCTTGAAGCTTTTAAAATTCTCTCTAGAATTTTCAAAATCCATGTCCACATGTTTACAATTTCACCTCAAAAAATGGCTAAAATTCCAGTTGAAATTTTTTCAAAGTCCCTTCAAAATTTTCCAATTTTTGTCCCAATTCTTCCCATTCCCATTGAAACTTTTCAAATCCCTCTCAAAAGTGTTGAAATTCTGTTGAAGCTTTTAAAATTCTCTCTAGAATTTTCAAAATCCATGGCCACATGTTTACTATTTCACATAAAAAAATTGCTAAAATTCCAGTTGAAATTTTTTCAAAGTCCCTGAAAAATTTTCCAATTTTTGTCCCAATTCTTCCCATTCCCATTGAAATTTTTCAAATCCCTCTCAAAACTGTTGAAATTCTGTTGAAGCTTTTAAAATTCTCTCTAGAATTTTCAAAATCCATGTCCACATGTTTACAATTTCACATAAAAAATTGCTAAAATTCCAGTTGAAATTTTTTCAAAGTCCCTTAAAAATTTTCCAATTTTTGTCCCAATTCTTCCCATTCCCATTGAAACTTTTCAAATCCCTTTCAAAATTGTTGAAATTCTGTTGATACTTTTAAAATTCTCTCTAGAATTTTCAAAATCCATGTCCACATGTTTACAATTTCACGTCAAAAAATGGCTAAAATTCCAGTTGAAATTTTTTCAAAGTCCCTTAAAAATTTTCCAATTTTTGTCCCAATTCTTCCCATTCCCATTGAAACTTTTCAAATCCCTCTCAAAATTGTTGAAATTCTCTTGAAGCTTTTAAAATTCTCTCTAGAATTTTCAAAATCCATGTCCACATGTTTACAATTTCACGTCAAAAAATTGCTAAAATTCCAGTTGAAATTTTTTCAAAGTCCCTTCAAAATTTTCCAATTTTTGTCCCAATTCTTCCCATTCCCATTGAAACTTTTCAAATCCCTCTCAAAAGTGTTGAAATTCTGTTGAAGCTTTTAAAATTCTCTCTAGAATTTTCAAAATCCATGGCCACATGTTTACAATTTCACATAAAAAAATTGCTAAAATTCCAGTTGAAATTTTTTCAAAGTCCCTTAAAAATTTTCCAATTTTTGTCCCAATTCTTCCCATTCCCATTGAAATTTTTCAAATCCCTCTCAAAATTGTTGAAATTCTCTTGAAGCTTTTAAAATTCTCTCTAGAATTTTCAAAATCCATGTCCACATGTTTACAATTTCACGTAAAAAAATTGCTAAAATTCCAGTTGAAATTTTTTCAAAGTCCCTTAAAAATTTTCCAATTTTTGTCCCAATTCTTCCCATTCCCATTGAAACTTTTCAAATCCCTCTCAAAATTGTTGAAATTCTGTTGAAGCTTTTAAAATTCTCTCTGGAATTTTCAAAATCCATGGCCACATGTTTACAATTTCACGTCAAAAAATTGCTAAAATTCCAGTTGATATTTTTTCAAAGTCCCTTAAAAATTTTCCAATTTTTGTCCCAATTCTTCCCATTCCCATTGAAACTTTTCAAATCCCTCTCAAAATTGTTGAAATTCTCTTGAAGCTTTTAAAATTCTCTCTAGAATTTTCAAAATCCATGTCCACATGTTTACAATTTCACGTCAAAAAATTGCTAAAATTCCAGTTGAAATTTTTTCAAAGTCCCTTAAAAATTTTCCAATTTTTGTCCCAATTCTTCCCATTCCCATTGAAACTTTTCAAATCCCTCTCAAAATTGTTGAAATTCTCTTGAAGCTTTTAAAATTCTCTCTAGAATTTTCAAAATCCATGTCCACATGTTTACAATTTCACGTAAAAAAAATGCTAAAATTCCAGTTGAAATTTTTTCAAAGTCCCTTAAAAATTTTCCAATTTTTGTCCCAATTCTTCCCATTCCCATTGAAACTTTTCAAATCCCTCTCAAAATTGTTGAAATTCTGTTGAAGCTTTTAAAATTCTCTCTAGAATTTTCAAAATCCATGTCCACATGTTTACAATTTCACGTCAAAAAATGGCTAAAATTCCAGTTGAAATTTTTTCAAAGTCCCTTCAAAATTTTCCAATTTTTGTCCCAATTCTTCCCATTCCCATTGAAACTTTTCAAATCCCTCTCAAAAGTGTTGAAATTCTGTTGAAGCTTTTAAAATTCTCTCTAGAATTTTCAAAATCCATGGCCACATGTTTACTATTTCACATAAAAAAATTGCTAAAATTCCAGTTGAAATTTTTTCAAAGTCCCTGAAAAATTTTCCAATTTTTGTCCCAATTCTTCCCATTCCCATTGAAATTTTTCAAATCCCTCTCAAAACTGTTGAAATTCTGTTGAAGCTTTTAAAATTCTCTCTAGAATTTTCAAAATCCATGTCCACATGTTTACAATTTCACATAAAAAATTGCTAAAATTCCAGTTGAAATTTTTTCAAAGTCCCTTAAAAATTTTCCAATTTTTGTCCCAATTCTTCCCATTCCCATTGAAACTTTTCAAATCCCTTTCAAAATTGTTGAAATTCTGTTGATACTTTTAAAATTCTCTCTAGAATTTTCAAAATCCATGTCCACATGTTTACAATTTCACGTCAAAAAATGGCTAAAATTCCAGTTGAAATTTTTTCAAAGTCCCTTAAAAATTTTCCAATTTTTGTCCCAATTCTTCCCATTCCCATTGAAACTTTTCAAATCCCTCTCAAAATTGTTGAAATTCTGTTGAAGCTTTTAAAATTCTCTCTAGAATTTTCAAAATCCATGTCCACATGTTTACAATTTCACGTCAAAAAATTGCTAAAATTCCAGTTGAAATTTTTTCAAAGTCCCTTCAAAATTTTCCAATTTTTGTCCCAATTCTTCCCATTCCCATTGAAACTTTTCAAATCCCTCTCAAAAGTGTTGAAATTCTGTTGAAGCTTTTAAAATTCTCTCTAGAATTTTCAAAATCCATGGCCACATGTTTACAATTTCACATAAAAAAATTGCTAAAATTCCAGTTGAAATTTTTTCAAAGTCCCTTAAAAATTTTCCAATTTTTGTCCCAATTCTTCCCATTCCCATTGAAATTTTTCAAATCCCTCTCAAAATTGTTGAAATTCTCTTGAAGCTTTTAAAATTCTCTCTAGAATTTTCAAAATCCATGTCCACATGTTTACAATTTCACGTAAAAAATTGCTAAAATTCCAGTTGAAATTTTTTCAAAGTCCCTTAAAAATTTTCCAATTTTTGTCCCAATTCTTCCCATTCCCATTGAAACTTTTCAAATCCCTCTCAAAATTGTTGAAATTCTGTTGAAGCTTTTAAAATTCTCTCTGGAATTTTCAAAATCCATGGCCACATGTTTACAATTTCACGTCAAAAAATTGCTAAAATTCCAGTTGATATTTTTTCAAAGTCCCTTAAAAATTTTCCAATTTTTGTCCCAATTCTTCCCATTCCCATTGAAACTTTTCAAATCCCTCTCAAAATTGTTGAAATTCTCTTGAAGCTTTTAAAATTCTCTCTAGAATTTTCAAAATCCATGTCCACATGTTTACAATTTCACGTCAAAAAATTGCTAAAATTCCAGTTGAAATTTTTTCAAAGTCCCTTAAAAATTTTCCAATTTTTGTCCCAATTCTTCCCATTCCCATTGAAACTTTTCAAATCCCTCTCAAAATTGTTGAAATTCTCTTGAAGCTTTTAAAATTCTCTCTAGAATTTTCAAAATCCATGTCCACATGTTTACAATTTCACGTAAAAAAAATGCTAAAATTCCAGTTGAAATTTTTTCAAAGTCCCTTAAAAATTTTCCAATTTTTGTCCCAATTCTTCCCATTCCCATTGAAACTTTTCAAATCCCTCTCAAAATTGTTGAAATTCTGTTGAAGCTTTTAAAATTCTCTCTAGAATTTTCAAAATCCATGTCCACATGTTTACAATTTCACGTAAAAAAATGGCTAAAATTCCAGTTGAAATTTTTTCAAAGTCCCTTCAAAATTTTCCAATTTTTGTCCCAATTCTTCCCATTCCCATTGAAACTTTTCAAATCCCTCTCAAAATTGTTGAAATTCTGTTGAAGCTTTTAAAATTCTCTCTAGAATTTTCAAAATCCATTCCACATGTTTACAATTTCACGTCAAATAAATGCTAAAATTCCCAGTTGAAATTTTTTCAAAGTCCCTTAAAAATTTTCCAATTTTTGTCCCAATTCTTCCCATTCCCATTGAAACTTTTCAAATCCCTCTCAAAATTGTTGAAATTCTCTTGAAGCTTTTAAAATTCTCTCTAGAATTTTCAAAATCCATGTCCACATGTTTACAATTTCACCTCAAAAAATGGCTAAATTTCCAGTTGAAATTTTTTCAAAGTCCCTTAAAAATTTTCCAATTTTGTCCCAATTCTTCCCATTCCCATTGAAACTTTTCAAATCCCTCTCAAAATTGTGGAAATTCTGTTGAAGCTTTTAAAAGTCTCTCTAGAATTTTCAAAATCCATGTCCACATGTTTACAATTTCACGTCAAAAAATGGCTAAAATTCCAGTTGAAATTTTTTCAAAGTCCCTTAAAAATTTTCCAATTTTTGTCCCAATTCTTCCCATTCCCATTGAAACTTTTCAAATCCCTCTCAAAATGGTTGAAATTCTCTTGAAGCTTTTAAAATTCTCTCTAGAATTTTCAAAATCCATGGCCACATATTTACAATTTCACGTAAAAAAATGGCTAAAATTCCAGTTGAAATTTTTTCAAAGTCCCTTAAAAATTTTCCAATTTTTGTCCCAATTCTTCCCATTCCCATTGAAACTTTTCAAATCCCTCTCAAAATGGTTGAAATTCTCTTGAAGCTTTTAAAATTCTCTCTAGAATTTTCAAAATCCATGGCCACATGTTTACAATTTCACGTAAAAAAATGGCTAAAATTCCAGTTGAAATTTTTTCAAAGTCCCTTAAAAATTTTCCAATTTTTGTCCCAATTCTTCCCATTCCCATTGAAACTTTTCAAATCCCTCTCAAAATTGTTGAAATTCTGTTGAAGCTTTTAAAATTCTCTCTAGAATTTTCAAAATCCATGTCCACATGTTTACAATTTCACGTCAAAAAATGGCTAAAATTCCAGTTGAAATTTTTTCAAAGTCCCTTCAAAATTTTCCAATTTTTGTCCCAATTCTTCCCATTCCCATTGAAACTTTTCAAATCCCTCTCAAAAGTGTTGAAATTCTGTTGAAGCTTTTAAAATTCTCTCTAGAATTTTCAAAATCCATGGCCACATGTTTACTATTTCACATAAAAAAATTGCTAAAATTCCAGTTGAAATTTTTTCAAAGTCCCTGAAAAATTTTCCAATTTTTGTCCCAATTCTTCCCATTCCCATTGAAATTTTTCAAATCCCTCTCAAAACTGTTGAAATTCTGTTGAAGCTTTTAAAATTCTCTCTAGAATTTTCAAAATCCATGTCCACATGTTTACAATTTCACATAAAAAATTGCTAAAATTCCAGTTGAAATTTTTTCAAAGTCCCTTAAAAATTTTCCAATTTTTGTCCCAATTCTTCCCATTCCCATTGAAACTTTTCAAATCCCTTTCAAAATTGTTGAAATTCTGTTGATACTTTTAAAATTCTCTCTAGAATTTTCAAAATCCATGTCCACATGTTTACAATTTCACGTCAAAAAATGGCTAAAATTCCAGTTGAAATTTTTTCAAAGTCCCTTAAAAATTTTCCAATTTTTGTCCCAATTCTTCCCATTCCCATTGAAACTTTTCAAATCCCTCTCAAAATTGTTGAAATTCTGTTGAAGCTTTTAAAATTCTCTCTAGAATTTTCAAAATCCATGTCCACATGTTTACAATTTCACGTCAAAAAATTGCTAAAATTCCAGTTGAAATTTTTTCAAAGTCCCTTAAAAATTTTCCAATTTTTGTCCCAATTCTTCCCATTCCCATTGAAATTTTTCAAATCCCTCTCAAAATTGTTGAAATTCTCTTGAAGCTTTAAAATTCTCTCTAGAATTTTCAAAATCCATGTCCACATGTTTACAATTTCACGTAAAAAAATTGCTAAAATTCCAGTTGAAATTTTTTCAAAGTCCCTTAAAAATTTTCCAATTTTTGTCCCAATTCTTCCCATTCCCATTGAAACTTTTCAAATCCCTCTCAAAATTGTTGAAATTCTGTTGAAGCTTTTAAAATTCTCTCTGGAATTTTCAAAATCCATGGCCACATGTTTACAATTTCACGTCAAAAAATTGCTAAAATTCCAGTTGATATTTTTTCAAAGTCCCTTAAAAATTTTCCAATTTTTGTCCCAATTCTTCCCATTCCCATTGAAACTTTTCAAATCCCTCTCAAAATTGTTGAAATTCTCTTGAAGCTTTTAAAATTCTCTCTAGAATTTTCAAAATCCATGTCCACATGTTTACAATTTCACGTCAAAAAATTGCTAAAATTCCAGTTGAAATTTTTTCAAAGTCCCTTAAAAATTTTCCAATTTTTGTCCCAATTCTTCCATTCCCATTGAAACTTTTCAAATCCCTCTCAAAATTGTTGAAATTCTCTTGAAGCTTTTAAAATTCTCTCTAGAATTTTCAAAATCCATGTCCACATGTTTACAATTTCACGTAAAAAAAATGCTAAAATTCCAGTTGAAATTTTTTCAAAGTCCCTTAAAAATTTTCCAATTTTTGTCCCAATTCTTCCCATTCCCATTGAAACTTTTCAAATCCCTCTCAAAATTGTTGAAATTCTGTTGAAGCTTTTAAAATTCTCTCTAGAATTTTCAAAATCCATGTCCACATGTTTACAATTTCACGTAAAAAAATGGCTAAAATTCCAGTTGAAATTTTTTCAAAGTCCCTTCAAAATTTTCCAATTTTTGTCCCAATTCTTCCCATTCCCATTGAAACTTTTCAAATCCCTCTCAAAATTGTTGAAATTCTGTTGAAGCTTTTAAAATTCTCTCTAGAATTTTCAAAATCCATTCCACATGTTTACAATTTCACGTCAAATAAATGCTAAAATTCCAGTTGAAATTTTTTCAAAGTCCCTTAAAAATTTTCCAATTTTTGTCCCAATTCTTCCCATTCCCATTGAAACTTTTCAAATCCCTCTCAAAATTGTTGAAATTCTCTTGAAGCTTTTAAAATTCTCTCTAGAATTTTCAAAATCCATGTCCACATGTTTACAATTTCACCTCAAAAAATGGCTAAATTTCCAGTTGAAATTTTTTCAAAGTCCCTTAAAAATTTTCCAATTTTTGTCCCAATTCTTCCCATTCCCATTGAAACTTTTCAAATCCCTCTCAAAATTGTGGAAATTCTGTTGAAGCTTTTAAAAGTCTCTCTAGAATTTTCAAAATCCATGTCCACATGTTTACAATTTCACGTCAAAAAATGGCTAAAATTCCAGTTGAAATTTTTTCAAAGTCCCTTAAAAATTTTCCAATTTTTGTCCCAATTCTTCCCATTCCCATTGAAACTTTTCAAATCCCTCTCAAAATGGTTGAAATTCTCTTGAAGCTTTTAAAATTCTCTCTAGAATTTTCAAAATCCATGGCCACATATTTACAATTTCACGTAAAAAAATGGCTAAAATTCCAGTTGAAATTTTTTCAAAGTCCCTTAAAAATTTTCCAATTTTTGTCCCAATTCTTCCCATTCCCATTGAAACTTTTCAAATCCCTCTCAAAATGGTTGAAATTCTCTTGAAGCTTTTAAAATTCTCTCTAGAATTTTCAAAATCCATGGCCACATGTTTACAATTTCACGTAAAAAAATGGCTAAAATTCCAGTTGAAATTTTTTCAAAGTCCCTTAAAAATTTTCCAATTTTTGTCCCAATTCTTCCCATTCCCATTGAAACTTTTCAAATCCCTCTCAAAATTGTTGAAATTCTGTTGAAGCTTTTAAAATTCTCTCTAGAATTTTCAAAATCCATGTCCACATGTTTACAATTTCACGTCAAAAAATGGCTAAAATTCCAGTTGAAATTTTTTCAAAGTCCCTTCAAAATTTTCCAATTTTTGTCCCAATTCTTCCCATTCCCATTGAAACTTTTCAAATCCCTCTCAAAAGTGTTGAAATTCTGTTGAAGCTTTAAAATTCTCTCTAGAATTTTCAAAATCCATGGCCACATGTTTACTATTTCACATAAAAAAATTGCTAAAATTCCAGTTGAAATTTTTTCAAAGTCCCTGAAAAATTTTCCAATTTTTGTCCCAATTCTTCCCATTCCCATTGAAATTTTTCAAATCCCTCTCAAAACTGTTGAAATTCTGTTGAAGCTTTTAAAATTCTCTCTAGAATTTTCAAAATCCATGTCCACATGTTTACAATTTCACATAAAAAATTGCTAAAATTCCAGTTGAAATTTTTTCAAAGTCCCTTAAAAATTTTCCAATTTTTGTCCCAATTCTTCCCATTCCCATTGAAACTTTTCAAATCCCTCTCAAAATTGTGGAAATTCTGTTGAAGCTTTTAAAAGTCTCTCTAGAATTTTCAAAATCCATGTCCACATGTTTACAATTTCACGTCAAAAAATGGCTAAAATTCCAGTTGAAATTTTTTCAAAGTCCCTTAAAAATTTTCCAATTTTTGTCCCAATTCTTCCCATTCCCATTGAAACTTTTCAAATCCCTCTCAAAATGGTTGAAATTCTCTTGAAGCTTTTAAAATTCTCTCTAGAATTTTCAAAATCCATGGCCACATATTTACAATTTCACGTAAAAAAATGGCTAAAATTCCAGTTGAAATTTTTTCAAAGTCCCTTAAAAATTTTCCAATTTTTGTCCCAATTCTTCCCATTCCCATTGAAACTTTTCAAATCCTCTCAAAATGGTTGAAATTCTCTTGAAGCTTTTAAAATTCTCTCTAGAATTTTCAAAATCCATGGCCACATGTTTACAATTTCACGTAAAAAAATGGCTAAAATTCCAGTTGAAATTTTTTCAAAGTCCCTTCAAAATTTTCCAATTTTTGTCCC
>NW_028116296.1:0-33686 GCF_964273445.1 Streptopelia decaocto
TCAAAATTGTTGAAATTCTGTTGAAGCTTTTAAAATTCTCTCTAGAATTTTCAAAATCCATGTCCACATGTTTACAATTTCACGTCAAAAAATTGGAAAATGCCAGTTGAAATTTTTTCAAAGTCCCTTAAAAATTTTCCAATTTTTGTACCAATTCTTCCCATTCCCATTGAAACTTTTCAAATCCCTCTCAAAATTGCTAAAATTCTGTTGAAGCTTTTAAAATTCTCTCTAGAATTTTCAAAATCCATGTCCACATGTTTACAATTTCACGTCAAAAAATGGCTAAAATTCCAGTTGAAATTTTTTCAAAGTCCCTTAAAAATTTTCCAATTTTTGCCCCAATTCTTCCCATTCCCATTGAAACTTTTCATATCCCTCTCAAAATTGTTGAAATTCTGTTGAAGCTTTTAAAATTCTCTCTAGAATTTTCAAAATCCATGTCCACATGTTTACAATTTCACGCCAAAAAATGGCTAAAATTCCAGTTGAAATTTTTTCGAAGTCCCTTAAAAATTTTCCAATTTCTGTACCAATTCTTCCCATTCCCATTGAAACTTTTCAAATCCCTCTCAAAATTGTTGAAATTCTCTTGAAGCTTTTAAAATTCTCTCTAGAATTTTCAAAATCCATGTCCACATGTTTACAATTTCACGTCAAAAAATGGCTAAAATTCCAGTTGAAATTTTTTCAAAGTCCCTTAAAAATTTTCCAATTTTTGTCCCAATTCTTCCCATTCCCATTGAAACTTTTCAAATCCCTCTCAAAATTGTGGAAATTCTGTTGAAGCTTTTAAAATTCTCTCTAGAATTTTCAAAATCCATGTCCACATGTTTACAATTTCACGTCAAAAAATTGGAAAATTCCAGTTGAATTTTTTTCAAAGTCCCTTAAAAATTTTCCAATTTTTGTCCCAATTCTTCCCATTCCCATTGAAACTTTTCAAATCCCTCTCAAAATTGTTGAAATTCTGTTGAAGCTTTTAAAATTCTCTCTAGAATTTTCAAAATCCATGTCCACATGTTTACAATTTCACGTCAAAAAATTGGAAAATGCCAGTTGAAATTTTTTCAAAGTCCCTTAAAAATTTTCCAATTTTTGTACCAATTCTTCCCATTCCCATTGAAACTTTTCAAATCCCTCTCAAAATTGCTAAAATTCTGTTGAAGCTTTTAAAATTCTCTCTAGAATTTTCAAAATCCATGGCCACATGTTTACAATTTCACGTCAAAAAATGGCTAAAATTCCAGTTGAAATTTTTTCAAAGTCCCTTAAAAATTTTCCAATTTTTGCCCCAATTCTTCCCATTCCCATTGAAACTTTTCATATCCCTCTCAAAATTGTTGAAATTCTGTTGAAGCTTTTAAAATTCTCTCTAGAATTTTCAAAATCCATGTCCACATGTTTACAATTTCACGCCAAAAAATGGCTAAAATTCCAGTTGAAATTTTTTCAAAGTCCCTTAAAAATTTTCCAATTTTTGTCCCAATTCTTCCCATTCCCATTGAAACTTTTCAAATCCCTCTCAAAATTGTTGAAATTCTCTTGAAGCTTTTAAAATTCTCTCTAGAATTTTCAAAATCCATGTCCACATGTTTACAATTTCACGTCAAAAAATTGCTAAAATTCCAGTTGAAATTTTTTCAAAGTCCCTTAAAAATTTTCCAATTTTTGTCCCAATTCTTCCCATTCCCATTGAAACTTTTCAAATCCCTCTCAAAATTGTGGAAATTCTGTTGAAGCTTTTAAAATTCTCTCTAGAATTTTCAAAATCCATGTCCACATGTTTATAATTTCACATAAAAAAATGGCTAAAATTCCAGTTGAAATTTTTTCAAAGTCCCTTAAAAATTTTCCAATTTTTGTCCCAATTCTTCCCATTCCCATTGAAACTTTTCAAATCCCTCTCAAAATTGTTGAAATTCTGTTGAAGCTTTTAAAATTCTCTCTAGAATTTTCAAAATCCATGTCCACATGTTTACAATTTCACGTCAAAAAATGGCTAAAATTCCAGTTGAAATTTTTTCAAAGTCCCTTAAAAATTTTCCAATTTTTGCCCCAATTCTTCCCATTCCCATTGAAACTTTTCAAATCCCTCTCAAAATTGTTGAAATTCTGTTGAAGCTTTTAAAATTCTCCCTAGAATTTTCAAAATCCATGTCCACATGTTTACAATTTCACGTCAAAAAATGGCTAAAATTCCAGTTGAAATTTTTTCAAAGTCCCTTAAAAATTTTCCAATTTCTGTACCAATTCTTCCCATTCCCATTGAAACTTTTCAAATCCCTCTCCAAATTGTTGAAATTCTCTTGAAGCTTTTAAAATTCTCTCTAGAATTTTCAAAATCCATGTCCACATGTTTACAATTTCACGTCAAAAAATGGCTAAAATTCCAGTTGAAATTTTTTCAAAGTCCCTTAAAAATTTTTCAATTTTTGCCCCAATTCTTCCCATTCCCATTGAAACTTTTCAAATCCCTCTCAAAATTGTTGAAATTCTGTTGAAGCTTTTAAAATTCTCCCTAGAATTTTCAAAATCCATGTCCACATGTTTACAATTTCACGTCAAAAAATGGCTAAAATTCCAGTTGAAATTTTTTCAAAGTCCCTTAAAAATTTTCCAATTTTTGTACCAATTCTTCCCATTCCCATTGAAACTTTTCAAATCCCTCTCAAAATTGTGGAAATTCTGTTGAAGCTTTTAAAATTCTCTCTAGAATTTTCAAAATCCATGTCCACATGTTTACAATTTCACGTCAAAAAATGGCTAAAATTCCAGTTGAAATTTTTTCAAAGTCCCTTAAAAATTTTCCAATTTTTGTCCCAATTCTTCCCATTCCCATTGAAACTTTTCAAATCCCTCTCAAAATTGTTGAAATTCTGTTGAAGCTTTTAAAATTCTCTCTAGAATTTTCAAAATCCATGTCCACATGTTTACAATTTCACGTCAAAAAATGGCTAAAATTCCAGTTGAAATTTTTTCAAAGTCCCTTAAAAATTTTCCAATTTTTGTCCCAATTCTTCCCATTCCCATTGAAACTTTTCAAATCCCTCTCAAAATTGTGGAAATTCTGTTGAAGCTTTTAAAATTCTCTCTAGAATTTTCAAAATCCATGTCCACATGTTTACAATTTCACGTCAAAAAATGGCTAAAATTCCAGTTGAAATTTTTTCAAAGTCCCTTAAAAATTTTCCAATTTTTGCCCCAATTCTTCCCATTCCCATTGAAACTTTTCAAATCCCTCTCAAAATTGTTGAAATTCTGTTGAAGCTTTTAAAATTCTCTCTAGAATTTTCAAAATCCATGTCCACATGTTTACAATTTCACGTCAAAAAATGGCTAAAATTCCAGTTGAAATTTTTTCAAAGTCCCTTAAAAATTTTCCAATTTTTGTCCCAATTCTTCCCATTCCCATTGAAACTTTTCAAATCCCTCTCAAAATTGTTGAAATTCTGTTGAAGCTTTTAAAATTCTCTCTAGAATTTTCAAAATCCATGGCCACATGTTTACAATTTCACGTCAAAAAATGGCTAAAATTCCAGTTGAAATTTTTTCAAAGTCCCTTAAAAATTTTCCAATTTTTGTCCCAATTCTTCCCATTCCCATTGAAACTTTTCATATCCCTCTCAAAATTGTTGAAATTCTGTTGAAGCTTTTAAAATTCTCTCTAGAATTTTCAAAATCCATGTCCACATGTTTACAATTTCACGCCAAAAAATGGCTAAAATTCCAGTTGAAATTTTTTCAAAGTCCCTTAAAAATTTTCCAATTTTTGTCCCAATTCTTCCCATTCCCATTGAAACTTTTCAAATCCCTCTCAAAATTGTTGAAATTCTGTTGAAGCTTTTAAAATTCTCTCTAGAATTTTCAAAATCCATGTCCACATGTTTACAATTTCACGTCAAAAAATTGCTAAAATTCCAGTTGAAATTTTTTCAAAGTCCCTTAAAAATTTTCCAATTTTTGTCCCAATTCTTCCCATTCCCATTGAAACTTTTCAAATCCCTCTCAAAATTGTGGAAATTCTGTTGAAGCTTTTAAAATTCTCTCTAGAATTTTCAAAATCCATGTCCACATGTTTATAATTTCACATAAAAAAATGGCTAAAATTCCAGTTGAAATTTTTTCAAAGTCCCTTAAAAATTTTCCAATTTCTGTACCAATTCTTCCCATTCCCATTGAAACTTTTCAAATCCCTCTCAAAATTGTTGAAATTCTGTTGAAGCTTTTAAAATTCTCTCTAGAATTTTCAAAATCCATGTCCACATGTTTACAATTTCACGTCAAAAAATGGCTAAAATTCCAGTTGAAATTTTTTCAAAGTCCCTTAAAAATTTTCCAATTTTTGCCCCAATTCTTCCCATTCCCATTGAAACTTTTCAAATCCCTCTCAAAATTGTTGAAATTCTCTTGAAGCTTTTAAAATTCTCTCTAGAATTTTCAAAATCCATGTCCACATGTTTACAATTTCACATCAAAAAATGGCTAAAATTCCAGTTGAAATTTTTTCAAAGTCCCTTAAAAATTTTCCAATTTTTGTCCCAATTCTTCCCATTCCCATTGAAACTTTTCAAATCCCTCTCAAAATTGTGGAAATTCTGTTGAAGCTTTTAAAATTCTCTCTAGAATTTTCAAAATCCATGTCCACATGTTTATAATTTCACATAAAAAAATGGCTAAAATTCCAGTTGAAATTTTTTCAAAGTCCCTGAAAAATTTTCCAATTTTTGTCCCAATTCTTCCCATTCCCATTGAAACTTTTCAAATCCCTCTCAAAATTGTTGAAATTCTCTTGAAGCTTTTAAAATTCTCTCTAGAATTTTCAAAATCCATGTCCACATGTTTACAATTTCACGTCAAAAAATGGCTAAAATTCCAGTTGAAATTTTTTCAAAGTCCCTGAAAAATTTTCCAATTTTTGCCCCAATTCTTCCCATTCCCATTGAAACTTTTCAAATCCCTCTCAAAATTGTTGAAATTCTGTTGAAGCTTTTAAAATTCTCTCTAGAATTTTCAAAATCCATGTCCACATGTTTACAATTTCACGTCAAAAAATTGCTAAAATTCCAGTTGAAATTTTTTCAAAGTCCCTTAAAAATTTTCCAATTTTTGTCCCAATTCTTCCCATTCCCATTGAAACTTTTCAAATCCCTCTCAAAATTGTGGAAATTCTGTTGAAGCTTTTAAAATTCTCTCTAGAATTTTCAAAATCCATGTCCACATGTTTATAATTTCACATAAAAAAATGGCTAAAATTCCAGTTGAAATTTTTTCAAAGTCCCTTAAAAATTTTCCAATTTCTGTACCAATTCTTCCCATTCCCATTGAAACTTTTCAAATCCCTCTCAAAATTGTTGAAATTCTGTTGAAGCTTTTAAAATTCTCTCTAGAATTTTCAAAATCCATGTCCACATGTTTACAATTTCACGTCAAAAAATGGCTAAAATTCCAGTTGAAATTTTTTCAAAGTCCCTTAAAAATTTTCCAATTTTTGCCCCAATTCTTCCCATTCCCATTGAAACTTTTCAAATCCCTCTCAAAATTGTTGAAATTCTCTTGAAGCTTTTAAAATTCTCTCTAGAATTTTCAAAATCCATGTCCACATGTTTACAATTTCACATCAAAAAATGGCTAAAATTCCAGTTGAAATTTTTTCAAAGTCCCTTAAAAATTTTCCAATTTTTGTCCCAATTCTTCCCATTCCCATTGAAACTTTTCAAATCCCTCTCAAAATTGTGGAAATTCTGTTGAAGCTTTTAAAATTCTCTCTAGAATTTTCAAAATCCATGTCCACATGTTTATAATTTCACATAAAAAAATGGCTAAAATTCCAGTTGAAATTTTTTCAAAGTCCCTGAAAAATTTTCCAATTTTTGTCCCAATTCTTCCCATTCCCATTGAAACTTTTCAAATCCCTCTCAAAATTGTTGAAATTCTCTTGAAGCTTTTAAAATTCTCTCTAGAATTTTCAAAATCCATGTCCACATGTTTACAATTTCACGTCAAAAAATGGCTAAAATTCCAGTTGAAATTTTTTCAAAGTCCCTTAAAAATTTTCCAATTTTTGCCCCAATTCTTCCCATTCCCATTGAAACTTTTCAAATCCCTCTCAAAATTGTTGAAATTCTCTTGAAGCTTTTAAAATTCTCCCTAGAATTTTCAAAATCCATGTCCACATGTTTACAATTTCACGTCAAAAAATGGCTAAAATTCCAGTTGAAATTTTTTCAAAGTCCCTTAAAAATTTTCCAATTTCTGTACCAATTCTTCCCATTCCCATTGAAACTTTTCAAATCCCTCTCCAAATTGTTGAAATTCTCTTGAAGCTTTTAAAATTCTCTCTAGAATTTTCAAAATCCATGTCCACATGTTTACAATTTCACGTCAAAAAATGGCTAAAATTCCAGTTGAAATTTTTTCAAAGTCCCTTAAAAATTTTTCAATTTTTGCCCCAATTCTTCCCATTCCCATTGAAACTTTTCAAATCCCTCTCAAAATTGTTGAAATTCTGTTGAAGCTTTTAAAATTCTCCCTAGAATTTTCAAAATCCATGTCCACATGTTTACAATTTCACGTCAAAAAATGGCTAAAATTCCAGTTGCAATTTTTTCAAAGTCCCTTAAAAATTTTCCAATTTTTGTCCCAATTCTTCCCATTCCCATTGAAACTTTTCAAATCCCTCTCAAAATTGTGGAAATTCTGTTGAAGCTTTTAAAATTCTCTCTAGAATTTTCAAAATCCATGTCCACATGTTTACAATTTCACGTCAAAAAATGGCTAAAATTCCAGTTGAAATTTTTTCAAAGTCCCTTAAAAATTTTCCAATTTCTGTACCAATTCTTCCCATTCCCATTGAAACTTTTCAAATCCCTCTCAAAATTGTTGAAATTCTGTTGAAGCTTTTAAAATTCTCTCTAGAATTTTCAAAATCCATGTCCACATGTTTACAATTTCACGTCAAAAAATGGCTAAAATTCCAGTTGAAATTTTTTCAAAGTCCCTTAAAAATTTTCCAATTTCTGTACCAATTCTTCCCATTCCCATTGAAACTTTTCAAATCCCTCTCAAAATTGTTGAAATTCTGTTGAAGCTTTTAAAATTCTCTCTAGAATTTTCAAAATCCATGTCCACATGTTTACAATTTCACGTCAAAAAATGGCTAAAATTCCAGTTGAAATTTTTTCAAAGTCCCTTCAAAATTTTCCAATTTTTGTCCCAATTCTTCCCATTCCCATTGAAACTTTTCAAATCCCTCTCAAAATTGTTGAAATTCTGTTGAAGCTTTTAAAATTCTCTCTAGAATTTTCAAAATCCATGTCCACATGTTTACAATTTCACGTCAAAATTGCTAAAATTCCAGTTGAAATTTTTTCAAAGTCCCTTAAAAATTTTCCAATTTTTGTCCAAATTCTTCCCATTCCCATTGAAACTTTTCAAATCCCTCTCAAAATTGTGGAAATTCTGTTGAAGCTTTTAAAATTCTCTCTAGAATTTTCAAAATCCATGTCCACATGTTTACAATTTCACGTCAAAAAATTGCTAAAATTCCAGTTGAAATTTTTTCAAAGTCCCTTAAAAATTTTCCAATTTCTGTACCAATTCTTCCCATTCCCATTGAAACTTTTCAAATCCCTCTCAAAATTGTTGAAATTCTGTTGAAGCTTTTAAAATTCTCTCTAGAATTTTCAAAATCCATGTCCACATGTTTACAATTTCACGTCAAAAAATGGCTAAAATTCCAGTTGAAATTTTTTCAAAGTCCCTTAAAAATTTTCCAATTTTTGTCCCAATTCTTCCCATTCCCATTGAAACTTTTCAAATCCCTCTCAAAATTGTTGAAATTCTGTTGAAGCTTTTAAAATTCTCTCTAGAATTTTCAAAATCCATGTCCACATGTTTACAATTTCACGTCAAAAAATTGGAAAATTCCAGTTGAAATTTTTTCAAAGTCCCTTAAAAATTTTCCAATTTTTGTCCCAATTCTTCCCATTCCCATTGAAACTTTTCAAATCCCTCTCCAAATTGTTGAAATTCTGTTGAAGCTTTTAAAATTCTCTCTAGAATTTTCAAAATCCATGTCCACATGTTTACAATTTCACGTCAAAAAATTGGAAAATTCCAGTTGAAATTTTTTCAAAGTCCCTTAAAAATTTTCCAATTTTTGTCCCAATTCTTCCCATTCCCATTGAACTTTTCAAATCCCTCTCAAAATTGCTAAAATTCTGTTGAAGCTTTTAAAATTCTCTCTAGAATTTTCAAAATCCATGTCCACATGTTTACAATTTCACGTCAAAAAATGGCTAAAATTCCAGTTGAAATTTTTTCAAAGTCCCTTAAAAATTTCCAATTTTTGCCCCAATTCTTCCCATTCCCATTGAAACTTTTCAAATCCCTCTCAAAATTGTTGAAATTCTGTTGAAGCTTTTAAAATTCTCTCTAGAATTTTCAAAATCCATGTCCACATGTTTACAATTTCACGTCAAAAAATGGCTAAAATTCCAGTTGAAATTTTTTCAAAGTCCCTTAAAAATTTTCCAATTTTTGTCCCCAATTCTTCCCATTCCCATTGAAACTTTTCAAATCCCTCTCAAAATTGTGGAAATTCTGTTGAAGCTTTTAAAATTCTCTCTAGAATTTTCAAAATCCATGTCCACATGTTTACAATTTCACGCCAAAAAATGGCTAAAATTCCAGTTGAAATTTTTTCAAAGTCCCTTAAAAATTTTCCAATTTTGTCCCAATTCTTCCCATTCCCATTGAAACTTTTCATATCCCTTTCAAAATTGTTGAAATTCTGTTGAAGCTTTTAAAATTCTCTCTAGAATTTTCAAAATCCATGTCCACATGTTTACAATTTCACGTCAAAAATGGCTAAAATTCCAGTTGCAATTTTTTCAAAGTCCCTTAAAAATTTTCCAATTTTTGTCCCAATTCTTCCCATTCCCATTGAAACTTTTCAAATCCCTCTCAAAATTGTTGAAATTCTGTTGAAGCTTTTAAAATTCTCTCTAGAATTTTCAAAATCCATGTCCACATGTTTACAATTTCACGCCAAAAAATGGCTAAAATTCCAGTTGAAATTTTTTCAAAGTCCCTTAAAAATTTTCCAATTTCTGTACCAATTCTTCCCATTCCCATTGAAACTTTTCAAATCCCTCTCAAAATTGTTGAAATTCTCTTGAAGCTTTTAAAATTCTCTCTAGAATTTCAAAATCCATGTCCACATGTTTACAATTTCACGTCAAAAAATGGCTAAAATTCCAGTTGAAATTTTTCAAAGTCCCTTAAAAATTTTCCAATTTTTGTCCCAATTCTTCCCATTCCCATTGAAACTTTTCAAATCCCTCTCCAAATTGTTGAAATTCTGTTGAAGCTTTTAAAATTCTCTCTAGAATTTTCAAAATCCATGTCCACATGTTTACAATTTCACGTCAAAAAATTGGAAAATTCCAGTTGAAATTTTTTCAAAGTCCCTTAAAAATTTTCCAATTTTTGTCCCAATTCTTCCCATTCCCATTGAAACTTTTCAAATCCCTCTCAAAATTGTTGAAATTCTGTTGAAGCTTTTAAAATTCTCTCTAGAATTTTCAAAATCCATGTCCACATGTTTACAATTTCACGTCAAAAAATTGGAAAATTCCAGTTGAAATTTTTTCAAAGTCCCTTAAAAATTTTCCAATTTTTGTACCAATTCTTCCCATTCCCATTGAAACTTTTCAAATCCCTCTCAAAATTGTGGAAATTCTGTTGAAGCTTTTAAAATTCTCTCTAGAATTTTCAAAATCCATGTCCACATGTTTACAATTTCACGTCAAAAAATTGGAAAATTCCAGTTGAAATTTTTTCAAAGTCCCTTAAAAATTTTCCAATTTTTGTCCCAATTCTTCCCATTCCCATTGAAACTTTTTCAAATCCCTCTCCAAATTGTTGAAATTCTGTTGAAGCTTTTAAAATTCTCTCTAGAATTTTCAAAATCCATGTCCACATGTTTACAATTTCACGTCAAAAAATGGCTAAAATTCCAGTTGAAATTTTTTCAAAGTCCCTTAAAAATTTTCCAATTTTTGTCCCAATTCTTCCCATTCCCATTGAAACTTTTCAAATCCCTCTCAAAATTGTTGAAATTCTGTTGAAGCTTTTAAAATTCTCTCTAGAATTTTCAAAATCCATGTCCACATGTTTACAATTTCACGCCAAAAAATGGCTAAAATTCCAGTTGAAATTTTTTCAAAGTCCCTTAAAAATTTTCCAATTTTTGTCCCAATTCTTCCCATTCCCATTGAAACTTTTCAAATCCCTCTCAAAATTGTTGAAATTCTGTTGAAGCTTTTAAAATTCTCTCTAGAATTTTCAAAATCCATGGCCACATGTTTACAATTTCACGTCAAAAAATGGCTAAAATTCCAGTTGAAATTTTTTCAAAGTCCCTTAAAAATTTTCCAATTTTTGTCCCAATTCTTCCATTCCCATTGAAACTTTTCCAAATCCCTCTCAAAATTGTTGAAATTCTGTTGAAGCTTTTAAATTCTCTCTAGAATTTTCAAAATCCATGTCCACATGTTTACAATTTCACGTCCAAAAATGGCTAAAATTCCAGTTGAAATTTTTTCAAAGTCCCTTAAAAATTTTCCAATTTTTGTCCCAATTCTTCCCATTCCATTGAAACTTTTCAAATCCCTCTCCAAATTGTTGAAATTCTGTTGAAGCTTTTAAAATTCTCCTAGAATTTTCAAAATCCATGTCCACATGTTTACAATTTCACGTCAAAAAATTGGCTAAAATTCCAGTTGAAATTTTTTCAAGTCCTTAAAATTTTCCAATTTTTGTCCCAATTCTTCCCATCCCATTGAAACTTTTCAAATCCAAATCCCTCTCAAAATTGTGGAAATTCTGTTGAAGCTTTTAAAATTCTCTCTAGAATTTTCAAAATCCATGTCCACATGTTTACAATTTCACGTCAAAAAATGGCTAAAATTCCAGTTGAAATTTTTTCAAAGTCCCTTAAAAATTTTCCAATTTTTGTCCCAATTCTTCCCATTCCCATTGAAACTTTTCAAATCCCTCTCAAAATTGTTGAAATTCTGTTGAAGCTTTTAAAATTCTCTCTAGAATTTTCAAAATCCATGTCCACATGTTTACAATTTCACGTCAAAAAATGGCTAAAATTCCAGTTGAAATTTTTTCAAAGTCCCTTAAAAATTTTCCAATTTTTGTCCCAATTCTTCCCATTCCCATTGAAACTTTTCAAATCCCTCTCAAAATTGTTGAAATTCTGTTGAAGCTTTTAAAATTCTCTCTAGAATTTTCAAAATCCATGTCCACATGTTTACAATTTCACGTCAAAAAATGGCTAAAATTCCAGTTGAAATTTTTTCAAAGTCCCTTAAAAATTTTCCAATTTTTGTCCCAATTCTTCCCATTCCCATTGAAACTTTTCATATCCCTCTCAAAATTGTTGAAATTCTGTTGAAGCTTTTAAAATTCTCTCTAGAATTTTCAAAATCCATGTCCACATGTTTACAATTTCACGTCAAAAAATGGCTAAAATTCCAGTTGAAATTTTTTCAAAGTCCCTTAAAAATTTTCCAATTTTTGTCCCAATTCTTCCCATTCCCATTGAAACTTTTCAAATCCCTCTCAAAATTGTTGAAATTCTGTTGAAGCTTTTAAAATTCTCTCTAGAATTTTCAAAATCCATGTCCACATGTTTACAATTTCATGTCAAAAAATGGCTAAAATTCCAGTTGAAATTTTTTCAAAGTCCCTTAAAAATTTTCCAATTTTTGTCCCAATTCTTCCCATTCCCATTGAAACTTTTCATATCCCTCTCAAAATTGTTGAAATTCTGTTGAAGCTTTTAAAATTCTCTCTAGAATTTTCAAAATCCATGTCCACATGTTTACAATTTCACGTCAAAAAATGGCTAAAATTCCAGTTGAAATTTTTTCAAAGTCCCTTAAAAATTTTCCAATTTTTGTCCCAATTCTTCCCATTCCCATTGAAACTTTTCAAATCCCTCTCAAAATTGTGGAAATTCTGTTGAAGCTTTTAAAATTCTCTCTAGAATTTTCAAAATCCATGTCCACATGTTTATAATTTCACATAAAAAAATGCTAAAATTCCAGTTGAAATTTTTTCAAAGTCCCTTAAAAATTTTCCAATTTTTGCCCCAATTCTTCCCATTCCCATTGAAACTTTTCAAATCCCTCTCAAAATTGTTGAAATTCTGTTGAAGCTTTTAAAATTCTCTCTAGAATTTTCAAAATCCATGGCCACATGTTTACAATTTCACGTCAAAAAATTGGAAAATTCCAGTTGAAATTTTTTCAAAGTCCCTTAAAAATTTTCCAATTTTTGTCCCAATTCTTCCCATTCCCATGGAAACTTTTCAAATCCCTCTCAAAATTGCTAAAATTCTGTTGAAGCTTTTAAAATTCTCTCTAGAATTTTCAAAATCCATGTCCACATGTTTACAATTTCACGTCAAAAAATGGCTAAAATTCCAGTTGAAATTTTTTCAAAGTCCCTTAAAAATTTTCCCATTTTTGTCCCAATTCTTCCCATTCCCATTGAAACTTTTCAAATCCCTCTCAAAATTGTTGAAATTCTCTTGAAGCTTTTAAAATTCTCTCTAGAATTTTCAAAATCCATGTCCACATGTTTACAATTTCACGCCAAAAAATGGCTAAAATTCCAGTTGAAATTTTTTCAAAGTCCCTTAAAAATTTTCCAATTTTTGTCCCAATTCTTCCCATTCCCATTGAAACTTTTCAAATCCCTCTCAAAATTGTTGAAATTCTGTTGAAGCTTTTAAAATTCTCTCTAGAATTTTCAAAATCCATGTCCACATGTTTACAATTTCACGTCAAAAAATGGCTAAAATTCCAGTTGAAATTTTTTCAAAGTCCCTTAAAAATTTTCCAATTTTTGTCCCAATTCTTCCCATTCCCATTGAAACTTTTCAAATCCCTCTCAAAATTGTTGAAATTCTGTTGAAGCTTTTAAAATTCTCTCTAGAATTTTCAAAATCCATGTCCACATGTTTACAATTTCACGCCAAAAAATGGCTAAAATTCCAGTTGAAATTTTTTCAAAGTCCCTTAAAAATTTTCCAATTTTTGTCCCAATTCTTCCCATTCCCATTGAAACTTTTCAAATGCCTCTCAAAATTGTTGAAATTCTCTTGAAGCTTTTAAAATTCTCTCTAGAATTTTCAAAATCCATGTCCACATGTTTACAATTTCACGCCAAAAAATGGCTAAAATTCCAGTTGAAATTTTTTCAAAGTCCCTTAAAAATTTTCCAATTTCTGTACCAATTCTTCCCATTCCCATTGAAACTTTTCAAATCCCTCTCAAAATTGTTGAAATTCTGTTGAAGCTTTTAAAATTCTCTCTAGAATTTTCAAAATCCATGTCCACATGTTTACAATTTCACGTCAAAAAATGGCTAAAATTCCAGTTGAAATTTTTTCAAAGTCCCTTAAAAATTTTCCAATTTTTGTCCCAATTCTTCCCATTCCCATTGAAACTTTTCAAATCCCTCTCAAAATTGTTGAAATTCTGTTGAAGCTTTTAAAATTCTCTCTAGAATTTTCAAAATCCATGTCCACATGTTTACAATTTCACGCCAAAAAATGGCTAAAATTCCAGTTGAAATTTTTTCAAAGTCCCTTAAAAATTTTCCAATTTTTGTCCCAATTCTTCCCATTCCCATTGAAACTTTTCAAATGCCTCTCAAAATTGTTGAAATTCTCTTGAAGCTTTTAAAATTCTCTCTAGAATTTTCAAAATCCATGTCCACATGTTTACAATTTCACGCCAAAAAATGGCTAAAATTCCAGTTGAAATTTTTTCAAAGTCCCTTAAAAATTTTCCAATTTTTGTCCCAATTCTTCCCATTCCCATTGAAACTTTTCAAATCCCTCTCAAAATTGTTGAAATTCTCTTGAAGCTTTTAAAATTCTCTCTAGAATTTTCAAAATCCATGTCCACATGTTTACAATTTCACTTCAAAAAATGGCTAAAATTCCAGTTGAAATTTTTTCAAAGTCCCTTAAAAATTTTCCAATTTTTGTCCCAATTCTTCCCATTCCCATTGAAACTTTTCAAATCCCTCTCAAAATTGTGGAAATTCTGTTGAAGCTTTTAAAATTCTCTCTAGAATTTTCAAAATCCATGTCCACATGTTTATAATTTCACATAAAAAAATGGCTAAAATTCCAGTTGAAATTTTTTCAAAGTCCCTTAAAAATTTTCCAATTTTGGTCCCAATTCTTCCCATTCCCATTGAAACTTTTCAAATCCCTCTCAAAATTGTTGAAATTCTGTTGAAGCTTTTAAAATTCTCTCTAGAATTTTCAAAATCCATGTCCACATGTTTACAATTTCACGTCAAAAAATGGCTAAAATTCCAGTTGAAAGTTTTTCAAAGTCCCTTAAAAATTTTCCAATTTTTGCCCCAATTCTTCCCATTCCCATTGAAACTTTTCAAATCCCTCTCAAAATTGTTGAAATTCTGTTGAAGCTTTTAAAATTCTCCCTAGAATTTTCAAAATCCATGTCCACATGTTTACAATTTCACGTCAAAAAATGGCTAAAATTCCAGTTGAAAGTTTTTCAAAGTCCCTTAAAAATTTTCCAATTTTTGTCCCAATTCTTCCCATTCCCATTGAAACTTTTCAAATCCCTCTCAAAATTGTTGAAATTCTGTTGAAGCTTTTAAAATTCTCTCTAGAATTTTCAAAATCCATGTCCACATGTTTACAATTTCACGTCAAAAAATGGCTAAAATTCCAGTTGAAATTTTTTCAAAGTCCCTTAAAAATTTTCCAATTTTTGTCCCAATTCTTCCCATTCCCATTGAAACTTTTCAAATCCCTCTCCAAATTGTTGAAATTCTGTTGAAGCTTTTAAAATTCTCTCTAGAATTTTCAAAATCCATGTCCACATGTTTACAATTTCACGTCAAAAAATGGCTAAAATTCCAGTTGAAATTTTTTCAAAGTCCCTTCAAAATTTTCCAATTTTTGTCCCAATTCTTCCCATTCCCATTGAAACTTTTCAAATCCCTCTCAAAATTGTTGAAATTCTGTTGAAGCTTTTAAAATTCTCTCTAGAATTTTCAAAATCCATGTCCACATGTTTACAATTTCACGTCAAAAAATGGCTAAAATTCCAGTTGAAATTTTTTCAAAGTCCCTTAAAAATTTTCCAATTTCTGTACCAATTCTTCCCATTCCCATTGAAACTTTTCAAATCCCTCTCCAAATTGTTGAAATTCTGTTGAAGCTTTTAAAATTCTCTCTAGAATTTTCAAAATCCATGTCCACATGTTTACAATTTCACGTCAAAAAATGGCTAAAATTCCAGTTGAAATTTTTTCAAAGTCCCTTAAAAATTTTCCAATTTTTGTCCCAATTCTTCCCATTCCCATTGAAACTTTTCAAATCCCTCTCCAAATTGTTGAAATTCTGTTGAAGCTTTTAAAATTCTCTCTAGAATTTTCAAAAGCCATGTCCACATGTTTACAATTTCCAAAAAATTGGAAAATTCCAGTTGAAATTTTTTCAAAGTCCCTTAAAAATTTTCCAATTTTTGTCCCAATTCTTCCCATTCCCATTGAAACTTTTCAAATCCCTCTCCAAATTGTTGAAATTCTGTTGAAGCTTTTAAAATTCTCTCTAGAATTTTCAAAATCCATGGCCACATGTTTACAATTTCACATAAAAAATGGCTAAAATTCCAGTTGAAATTTTTTCAAAGTCCCTTAAAAATTTTCCAATTTCTGTACCAATTTTTCCCATTCCCATTGAAACTTTTCAAATCCCTCTCAAAATTGTTGAAATTCTCTTGAAGCTTTTAAAATTCTCTCTAGAATTTTCAAAATCCATGTCCACATGTTTACAATTTCACGTCAAAAAATGGCTAAAATTCCAGTTGAAATTTTTTCAAAGTCCCTGAAAAATTTTCCAATTTTTGCCCCAATTCTTCCCATTCCCATTGAAACTTTTCAAATCCCTCTCAAAATTGTTGAAATTCTCTTGAAGCTTTTAAAATTCTCTCTAGAATTTTCAAAATCCATGTCCACATGTTTACAATTTCACCGTCAAAAAATGGCTAAAATTCCAGTTGAAATTTTTTCAAAGTCCCTTAAAAATTTTCCAATTTTTGCCCCAATTCTTCCCATTCCCATTGAAACTTTTCAAATCCCTCTCAAAATTGTTGAAATTCTGTTGAAGCTTTTAAAATTCTCTCTAGAATTTTCAAAATCCATGGCCACATGTTTACAATTTCACATAAAAAATGGCTAAAATTCCAGTTGAAATTTTTTCAAAGTCCCTTAAAAATTTTCCAATTTCTGTCCCAATTCTTCCCATTCCCATTGAAACTTTTCAAATCCCTCTCAAAATTGTTGAAATTCTCTTGAAGCTTTTAAAATTCTCTCTAGAATTTTCAAAATCCATGTCCACATGTTTACAATTTCACGTCAAAAAATTGGAAAATTCCAGTTGAAATTTTTTCAAAGTCCCTTAAAAATTTTCCAATTTTTGTACCAATTCTTCCCATTCCCATTGAAACTTTTCAAATCCCTCTCAAAATTGCTAAAATTCTGTTGAAGCTTTTAAAATTCTCTCTAGAATTTTCAAAATCCATGTCCACATGTTTACATTTCACGTCAAAAAATTGGAAATTCCAGTTGAAATTTTTCAAAGTCCCTTAAAAATTTTCCAATTTTTGTCCCAATTCTTCCCATTCCCATTGAAACTTTTCAAATCCCTCTCAAAATTGTTGAAATTCTCTTGAAGCTTTTAAAATTCTCTCTAGAATTTTCAAAATCCATGTCCACATGTTTACAATTTCACGTCAAAAAATGGCTAAAATTCCAGTTGAAATTTTTTCAAAGTCCCTTAAAAATTTTCCAATTTTTGCCCCAATTCTTCCCATTCCCATTGAAACTTTTCAAATCCCTCTCAAATTGTTGAAATTCTGTTGAAGCTTTTAAAATTCTCCCTAGAATTTTCAAAATCTATGTCCACATGTTTACAATTTCACGTCAAAAATGGCTAAAATTCCAGTTGAAATTTTTTCAAAGTCCCTTAAAAATTTTCCAATTTCTGTACCAATTCTTCCCATTCCCATTGAAACTTTTCAAATCCCTCTCAAAATTGTTGAAATTCTGTTGAAGCTTTTAAAATTCTCTCTAGAATTTTCAAAATCCATGTCCACATGTTTACAATTTCACGTCAAAAAATGGCTAAAATTCCAGTTGAAATTTTTTCAAAGTCCCTGCAAGTTTTCCAATTTTTGTCCCAATTCTTCCCATTCCTATTGAAACTTTTCAAATCCCTCTCAAAATTGTTGAAATTCTGTTTGAAGCTTTTAAAATTCTCTCTAGAATTTTTCAAAATCCATGTCCACATGTTTACTATTTCACGTCAAAAAATGGCTAAAATTCCAGTTGAAATTTTTTCAAAGTCCCTGAAAAATTTTCCAATTTTTGCCCCAATTCTTCCCATTCCCATTGAAACTTTTCAAATCCCTCTCAAAATTGTTGAAATTCTCTTGAAGCTTTTAAAATTCTCTCTAGAATTTTCAAAATCCATGTCCACATGTTTACAATTTCACGTCAAAAAATTGGAAAATTCCAGTTGAAATTTTTTCAAAGTCCCTTAAAAATTTTCCAATTTTTGTCCCAATTCTTCCCATTCCCATTGAAACTTTTCAAATCCCTCTCAAATTGTTGAAATTCTGTTGAAGCTTTTAAAATTCTCTCTAGAATTTTCAAAATCCATGTCCACATGTTTACAATTTCACGTCAAAAAATGGCTAAAATTCCAGTTGAAATTTTTTCAAAGTCCCTTAAAAATTTCCAATTTTTGTCCCAATTCTTCCCATTCCCATTGAAACTTTTCAAATCCCTCTCAAAATTGTTGAAATTCTGTTGAAGCTTTTAAAATTCTCTCTAGAATTTTCAAAATCCATGTCCACATGTTTACAATTTCACGTCAAAAAATTGGAAAATTCCAGTTGAAATTTTTTCAAGTCCCTTAAAAATTTTCCAATTTTTGTACCAATTCTTCCCATTCCCATTGAAACTTTTCAAATCCCTCTCCAAATTGCTAAAATTCTGTTGAAGCTTTTAAAATTCTCTCTAGAATTTTCAAAATCCATGTCCACATGTTTACAATTTCACGTCAAAAAATGGCTAAAATTCCAGTTGAATTTTTCAAAGTCCCTTAAAAATTTTCCAATTTTTGTCCCAATTCTTCCCATCCCATTGAAACTTTTCAAATCCCTCTCAAAATTGTTGAAATTCTGTTGAAGCTTTTAAAATTCTCTCTAGAATTTTCAAAATCCATGTCCACATGTTTACAATTTCACGTCAAAAAATGGCTAAAATTCCAGTTGAAATTTTTTCAAAGTCCCTTAAAAATTTTCCAATTTTGCCCCAAATTCTTCCATTCCCATTGAAACTTTTCAAATCCCTCTCAAAATTGTTGAAATTCTGTTGAAGCTTTTAAAATTCTCCCTAGAATTTTCAAATCTATGTCCACATGTTTACAATTTCACGTCAAAAATGGCTAAAATTCCAGTTGAAATTTTTCAAAGTCCCTTAAAATTTTCCAATTTCTGTACCAATTCTTCCCATTCCCATTGAAACTTTTCAAATCCCTCTCAAAATTGTTGAAATTCTGTTGAAGCTTTTAAAATTCTCTCTAGAATTTTCAAAATCCATGTCCACATGATTACAATTTCACGTCAAAAAATGGCTAAAATTCCAGTTGAAATTTTTTCAAAGTCCCTGCAAGTTTTCCAATTTTTTGTCCCAATTCTTCCCATTCCTATTGAAACTTTTCAAATCCCTCTCAAAATTGTTGAAATTCTGTTGAAGCTTTTAAAATTCTCTCTAGAATTTTCAAAATCCATGTCCACATGTTTACAATTTCACGTCAAAAAATGGCTAAAATTCCAGTTGAAATTTTTTCAAAGTCCCTGAAAATTTTCCAATTTTTGCCCCAATTCTTCCCATTCCCATTGAAACTTTTCAAATCCCTCTCAAAATTGTTGAAATTCTCTTGAAGCTTTTAAAATTCTCTCTAGAATTTTCAAAATCCATGTCCACATGTTTACAATTTCACGTCAAAAAATTGGAAAATTCCAGTTGAAATTTTTTCAAAGTCCCTTAAAAATTTTCCAATTTTGTCCCAATTCTTCCCATTCCCATTGAAACTTTTCAAATCCCTCTCAAAATTGTTGAAATTCTGTTGAAGCTTTTAAAATTCTCTCTAGAATTTTCAAAATCCATGTCCACATGTTTACAATTTCACGTCAAAAAATGGCTAAATTCCAGTTGAAATTTTTCAAAGTCCCTTAAAAATTTTCCAATTTTTGTCCCAATTCTTCCCATTCCCATTGAAACTTTTCAAATCCCTCTCAAAATTGTTGAAATTCTCTTGAAGCTTTTAAATTTCTCCCTAGAATTTTCAAAATCCATGTCCACATGTTTACAATTTCACGTCAAAAATGGCTAAAATTCCAGTTGAAATTTTTTCAAGTCCCTTAAAATTTTCAATTTTTGTCCCAATTCTTCCCATTCCCATTGAAACTTTTCAAATCCCTCTCAAAATTGTTGAAATTCTGTTGAAGCTTTTAAAATTCTCTCTAGAATTTTCAAAATCCATGGCCACATGTTTACAATTTCAGTCAAAAAATGGCTAAAATTCCAGTTGAAATTTTTCAAAGTCCCTTAAAAATTTTCCAATTTCTGTACCAATTTTTTCCCATTCCCATTGAAACTTTTCAAATCCTCTCAAAATTGTTGAAATTCTCTTGAAGCTTTTAAAATTCTCTCTAGAATTTTCAAAATCCATGTCCACATGTTTACAATTTCACGTCAAAAAATGGCTAAAATTCCAGTTGAAATTTTTTCAAAGTCCCTGAAAAATTTTCCAATTTTGTCCCAATTCTTCCCATTCCCATTGAAACTTTTCAATCCCTCTCAAAATTGTTGAAATTCTGTTGAAGCTTTTAAAATTCTCTCTAGAATTTTCAAAATCCATGTCCACATGTTTACAATTTCACGTCAAAAAATGGCTAAATTCCAGTTGAAATTTTTTCAAAGTCCCTTAAAAATTTTCCAATTTTTGTCCCAATTCTTCCCATTCCATTGAAACTTTTCAAATCCCTCTCAAAATTGTTGAAATTCTGTTGAAGCTTTTAAAATTCTCTCTAGAATTTTCAAAATCCATGGCCACATGTTTACAATTTCACATAAAAAAATGGCTAAAATTCCAGTTGAAATTTTTTCAAAGTCCTTAAAAATTTTCCAATTTCTGTACCAATTCTTCCCATTCCCATTGAAACTTTTCAAATCCCTCTCAAAATTGTTGAAATTCTCTTGAAGCTTTTAAAATTCTCTCTAGAATTTTCAAAATCCATGTCCACATGTTTACAATTTCACGTCAAAAAATGGCTAAAATTCCAGTTGCAATTTTTTCAAAGTCCCTTAAAAATTTTCCAATTTTTGTCCCAATTCTTCCCATTCCCATTGAAACTTTTCAAATCCCTCTCAAAATTGTTGAAATTCTGTTGAAGCTTTTAAAATTCTCTCTAGAATTTTCAAAATCCATGTCCACATGTTTACAATTTCACGTCAAAAAATTGGAAAATTCCAGTTGAAATTTTTTCAAAGTCCCTTAAAAATTTTCCAATTTTTGGTACCAATTCTTCCCATTCCCATTGAAACTTTTCAAATCCCTCTCAAAATTGCTAAAATTCTGTTGAAGCTTTTAAATTCTCTCTAGAATTTTCAAAATCCATGTCCACATGTTTACAATTTCACGTCAAAAAATGGCTAAAATTCCAGTTGAAATTTTTTCAAAAGTCCCTTAAAAATTTCCAATTTTTGTCCCAATTCTTCCCATTTCCCATTGAAACTTTTCAAATCCCTTTCCAAAATTGTTGAAATTCTGTTGAAGCTTTTAAAATTCTCTAGAATTTTCAAATCCATGTCCACATGTTTACAATTTCACGTCAAAAAATGGCTAAAATTCCAGTTGAAATTTTTCAAAGTCCCTTAAAAATTTTCCAATTTTTGCCCCAATTCTTCCCATTCCCATTGAAACTTTTCAAATCCCTCTCAAAATTGTTGAAATTCTGTTGAAGCTTTAAAATTCTCCTAGAATTTTCAAAATCCATGTCCACATGTTTACAATTTCACGTCAAAAAATGGCTAAAATTCCAGTTGAAATTTTTCAAAGTCCCTTAAAAATTTTCCAATTTTTGTCCCAATTCTTCCCATTCCCATTGAAACTTTTCAAATCCCTCTCAAAATTGTTGAAATTCTGTGAAGCTTTTAAAATTCTCTCTAGAATTTTCAAAATCCATGTCCACATGTTTACAATTTCACGCCAAAAAATGGCTAAAATTCCAGTTGAAATTTTTTCAAAGTCCCTTAAAAATTTTCCAATTCTGTACCAATTCTTCCCATTCCCATTGAAACTTTTCAAATCCCTCTCAAATTGTTGAAATTCTCTTGAAGCTTTTAAAATTCTCTCTAGAATTTTCAAAATCCATGTCCACATGTTTACAATTTCACGTCAAAAAATGGCTAAAATTCCAGTTGAAATTTTTTCAAAGTCCCTTAAAATTTTCCAATTTTTGTCCCAATTCTTCCCAATCCCATTGAAACTTTTCAAATCCCTCTCAAAATTGTTGAAATTCTGTTGAAGCTTTTAAAATTCTCTCTAGAATTTTCAAAATCCATGTCCACATGTTTACAATTTCACGTCAAAAAATTGGAAAATTCAGTTGAAATTTTTTCAAAGTCCCTTAAAAATTTCCAATTTTTGTCCCAATCTTCCCATTCCATTGAAACTTTTCAATCCCTCTCCAAATTGTTGAAATTCTGTGAAGCTTTTAAAATTCTCTCTAGAATTTCAAAATCCATGTCCACATGTTTACAATTTCACGTCAAAAAATGGCTAAAATTCCAGTTGAAATTTTTTCAAAGTCCTTAAAAATTTTCCAATTTTTGTCCCAATTCTTCCCATTCCCATTGAAACTTTTCAAATCCCTCTCAAAATTGCTAAAATTCTGTTGAAGCTTTTAAAATCTCTCTAGAATTTTCAAAATCCATGTCCACATGTTTACAATTTCACGTCAAAAAATGGCTAAAATTCCAGTTGAAATTTTTTCAAAGTCCTTAAAAATTCTCCAATTTTTGCCCCAATTCTTCCCATTCCCATTGAAACTTTTCAAATCCCTCTCAAAATTGTTGAAATTCTGTTGAAGCTTTTAAAATTCTCTCTAGAATTTTCAAAATCCATGTCCACATGTTTACAATTTCACGTCAAAAAATGGCTAAAATTCCAGTTGAAATTTTTCAAAGTCCCTTAAAAATTTTCCAATTTTTGTCCCAATTCTTCCCATTCCATTGAAACTTTTCATATCCCTTTCAAAATTGTTGAAATTCTGTTGAAGCTTTAAAATTCTCTCTAGAATTTTCAAAATCCATGTCCACATGTTTACAATTTCACGTCAAAAATGGCTAAAATTCCAGTTGAAATTTTTTCAAAGTCCCTTAAAAATTTTCAATTTTTGTCCCAATTCTTCCCATTCCATTGAAACTTTTCAAATCCCTCTCAAATTGTTGAAATTCTGTTGAAGCTTTTAAAATTCTCTCTAGAATTTTCAAAATCTATGTCCACATGTTTACAATTTCACGCCAAAAAATGGCTAAAATTCCAGTTGAAATTTTTTCAAAGTCCCTTAAAAATTTTCCAATTTCTGTACCAATTCTTCCATTCCCATTGAAACTTTTCAATCCCTCTCAAAATTGTTGAAATTCTGTTGAAGCTTTTAAAATTCTCTCTAGAATTTTCAAAATCCATGTCCACATGTTTACAATTCACGTCAAAAATGGCTAAAATTCCAGTTGAAATTTTTTCAAAGTCCCTTAAAAATTTTCCAATTTTTGTCCCAATTCTTCCCATTCCCATTGAAACTTTTCAAATCCCTCTCAAAATTGTTGAAATTCTGTGAAGCTTTTAAAATTCTCTCTAGAATTTTCAAAATCCATGTCCACATGTTTACAATTTCACGTCAAAAAATTGGAAAATTCCAGTTGAAATTTTTCAAAGTCCTTAAAAATTTTCCAATTTTTGTACCAATTCTTCCCATTCCCATTGAAACTTTCAAATCCCTCTCAAAATTGCTAAAATTCTGTAGAAGCTTTTAAAATTCTCTCTAGAATTTTCAATATCCATGTCCACATGTTTACAATTTCACGTCAAAAAATGGCTAAAATTCCAGTTGAAATTTTTTCAAAGTCCCTTAAAAATTTTCCAATTTTTGTCCCAATTCTTCCCATTCCCATTGAAACTTTTCAAATCCCTCTCAAAATTGTTGAAATTCTGTTGAAGCTTTTAAAATTCTCTCTAGAATTTTCAAAATCCATGGCCACATGTTTACAATTTCACGTCAAAAAATGGCTAAAATTCCAGTTGAAATTTTTTCAAAGTCCCTTAAAAATTTTCCAATTTCTGTACCAATTCTTCCCATTCCCATTGAAACTTTTCAAATCCCTCTCAAAATTGTTGAAATTCTGTTGAAGCTTTTAAAATTCTCTCTAGAATTTTCAAAATCCATGTCCACATGTTTACAATTTCACGTCAAAAAATGGCTAAAATTCCAGTTGAAATTTTTTCAAAGTCCCTTCAAAATTTTCCAATTTTTGCCCCAATTCTTCCCATTCCCATTGAAACTTTTCAAATCCCTCTCAAAATTGTTGAAATTCTGTTGAAGCTTTTAAAATTCTCTCTAGAATTTTCAAAATCCATGTCCACATGTTTACAATTTCACGTCAAAAAATTGGAAAATTCCAGTTGAAATTTTTTCAAAGTCCCTTAAAAATTTTCCAATTTTTGTCCCAATTCTTCCCATTCCCATTGAAACTTTTCAAATCCCTCTCCAAATTGTTGAAATTCTGTTGAAGCTTTTAAAATTCTCTCTAGAATTTTCAAAATCCATGTCCACATGTTTACAATTTCACGTCAAAAAATTGGAAAATTCCAGTTGAAATTTTTTCAAAGTCCCTTAAAAATTTTCCAATTTTTGTCCCAATTCTTCCCATTCCCATTGAAACTTTTCAAATCCCTCTCAAAATTGCTAAAATTCTGTTGAAGCTTTTAAAATTCTCTCTAGAATTTTCAAAATCCATGTCCACATGTTTACAATTTCACGTCAAAAAATGGCTAAAATTCCAGTTGAAATTTTTTCAAAGTCCCTTAAAAATTCTCCAATTTTTGCCCCAATTCTTCCCATTCCCATTGAAACTTTTCAAATCCCTCTCAAAATTGTTGAAATTCTGTTGAAGCTTTTAAAATTCTCTCTAGAATTTTCAAAATCCATGTCCACATGTTTACAATTTCACGTCAAAAAATGGCTAAAATTCCAGTTGAAATTTTTTCAAAGTCCCTTAAAAATTTTCCAATTTTTGTCCCAATTCTTCCCATTCCCATTGAAACTTTTCATATCCCTTTCAAAATTGTTGAAATTCTGTTGAAGCTTTTAAAATTCTCTCTAGAATTTTCAAAATCCATGTCCACATGTTTACAATTTCACGTCAAAAAATGGCTAAAATTCCAGTTGAAATTTTTTCAAAGTCCCTTCAAAATTTTCCAATTTTTGCCCCAATTCTTCCCATTCCCATTGAAACTTTTCAAATCCCTCTCAAAATTGTTGAAATTCTGTTGAAGCTTTTAAAATTCTCTCTAGAATTTTCAAAATCCATGTCCACATGTTTACAATTTCACGTCAAAAAATTGGAAAATTCCAGTTGAAATTTTTTCAAAGTCCCTTAAAAATTTTCCAATTTTTGTCCCAATTCTTCCCATTCCCATTGAAACTTTTCAAATCCCTCTCCAAATTGTTGAAATTCTGTTGAAGCTTTTAAAATTCTCTCTAGAATTTTCAAAATCCATGTCCACATGTTTACAATTTCACGTCAAAAAATGGCTAAAATTCCAGTTGAAATTTTTTCAAAGTCCCTTAAAAATTTTCCAATTTTTGTCCCAATTCTTCCCATTCCCATTGAAACTTTTCATATCCCTTTCAAAATTGTTGAAATTCTGTTGAAGCTTTTAAAATTCTCTCTAGAATTTTCAAAATCCATGTCCACATGTTTACAATTTCACGTCAAAAAATGGCTAAAATTCCAGTTGAAATTTTTTCAAAGTCCCTTCAAAATTTTCCAATTTTTGCCCCAATTCTTCCCATTCCCATTGAAACTTTTCAAATCCCTCTCAAAATTGTTGAAATTCTGTTGAAGCTTTTAAAATTCTCTCTAGAATTTTCAAAATCCATGTCCACATGTTTACAATTTCACGTCAAAAAATTGGAAAATTCCAGTTGAAATTTTTTCAAAGTCCCTTAAAAATTTTCCAATTTTTGTCCCAATTCTTCCCATTCCCATTGAAACTTTTCAAATCCCTCTCCAAATTGTTGAAATTCTGTTGAAGCTTTTAAAATTCTCTCTAGAATTTTCAAAATCCATGTCCACATGTTTACAATTTCACGTCAAAAAATGGCTAAAATTCCAGTTGAAATTTTTTCAAAGTCCCTTCAAAATTTTCCAATTTTTGCCCCAATTCTTCCCATTCCCATTGAAACTTTTCAAATCCCTCTCAAAATTGCTAAAATTCTGTTGAAGCTTTTAAAATTCTCTCTAGAATTTTCAAAATCCATGTCCACATGTTTACAATTTCACGTCAAAAAATGGCTAAAATTCCAGTTGAAATTTTTTCAAAGTCCCTTAAAAATTCTCCAATTTTTGCCCCAATTCTTCCCATTCCCATTGAAACTTTTCAAATCCCTCTCAAAATTGTTGAAATTCTGTTGAAGCTTTTAAAATTCTCTCTAGAATTTTCAAAATCCATGTCCACATGTTTACAATTTCACGTCAAAAAATGGCTAAAATTCCAGTTGAAATTTTTTCAAAGTCCCTTAAAAATTTTCCAATTTTTGTCCCAATTCTTCCCATTCCCATTGAAACTTTTCATATCCCTTTCAAAATTGTTGAAATTCTGTTGAAGCTTTTAAAATTCTCTCTAGAATTTTCAAAATCCATGTCCACATGTTTACAATTTCACGTCAAAAAATGGCTAAAATTCCAGTTGAAATTTTTTCAAAGTCCCTTCAAAATTTTCCAATTTTTGCCCCAATTCTTCCCATTCCCATTGAAACTTTTCAAATCCCTCTCAAAATTGTTGAAATTCTGTTGAAGCTTTTAAAATTCTCTCTAGAATTTTCAAAATCCATGTCCACATGTTTACATTTTCACGTCAAAAAATTGGAAAATTCCAGTTGAAATTTTTTCAAAGTCCCTTAAAAATTTTCCAATTTTTGTCCCAATTCTTCCCATTCCCATTGAAACTTTTCAAATCCCTCTCCAAATTGTTGAAATTCTGTTGAAGCTTTTAAAATTCTCTCTAGAATTTTCAAAATCCATGTCCACATGTTTACAATTTCACGTCAAAAAATGGCTAAAATTCCAGTTGAAATTTTTTCAAAGTCCCTGAAAAATTTTCCATTTTTTGTCCCAATTCTTCCCATTCCCATTGAAACTTTTCAAATCCCTCTCCAAATTGTTGAAATTCTGTTGAAGCTTTTAAAATTCTCTCTAGAATTTTCAAAATCCATGTCCACATGTTTACAATTTCACGTCAAAAAATTGGAAAATTCCAGTTGAAATTTTTTCAAAGTCCCTTAAAAATTTTCCAATTTTTGTCCCAATTCTTCCCATTCCCATTGAAACTTTTCATATCCCTTTCAAAATTGTTGAAATTCTGTTGAAGCTTTTAAAATTCTCTCTAGAATTTTCAAAATCCATGTCCACATGTTTACAATTTCACGTCAAAAAATGGCTAAAATTCCAGTTGAAATTTTTTCAAAGTCCCTTAAAAATTTTCCAATTTTTGTCCCAATTCTTCCCATTCCCATTGAAACTTTTCAAATCCCTCTCAAAATTGTTGAAATTCTGTTGAAGCTTTTAAAATTCTCTCTAGAATTTTCAAAATCTATGTCCACATGTTTACAATTTCACGCCAAAAAATGGCTAAAATTCCAGTTGAAATTTTTTCAAAGTCCCTTAAAAATTTTCCAATTTCTGTCCCAATTCTTCCCATTCCCATTGAAACTTTTCAAATCCCTCTCAAAATTGTTGAAATTCTGTTGAAGCTTTTAAAATTCTCTCTAGAATTTTCAAAATCCATGTCCACATGTTTACAATTTCACGTCAAAAAATGGCTAAAATTCCAGTTGAAATTTTTTCAAAGTCCCTTAAAAATTTTCCAATTTTTGTCCCAATTCTTCCCATTCCCATTGAAACTTTTCAAATCCCTCTCAAAATTGTTGAAATTCTCTTGAAGCTTTTAAAATTCTCTCTAGAATTTTCAAAATCCATGTCCACATGTTTACAATTTCACGTCAAAAAATTGGAAAATTCCAGTTGAAATTTTTTCAAAGTCCCTTAAAAATTTTCCAATTTTTGTACCAATTCTTCCCATTCCCATTGAAACTTTTCAAATCCCTCTCAAAATTGCTAAAATTCTGTTGAAGCTTTTAAAATTCTCTCTAGAATTTTCAATAACCATGTCCACATGTTTACAATTTCACGTCAAAAAATGGCTAAAATTCCAGTTGAAATTTTTTCAAAGTCCCTTAAAATTTTCCAATTTTTGTCCCAATTCTTCCCATTCCCATTGAAACTTTTCAAATCCCTCTCAAATTGTTGAAATTCTGTTGAAGCTTTTAAAATTCTCTCTAGAATTTTCAAAATCCATGGCCACATGTTTACAATTTCACGTCAAAAAATGGCTAAAATTCCAGTTGAAATTTTTTCAAAGTCCCTTAAAAATTTTCCAATTTCTGTACCAATTCTTCCCATTCCATTGAAACTTTTCAAATCCCTCTCAAAATTGTTGAAATTCTGTTGAAGCTTTTAAAATCTCTCTAGAATTTTCAAAATCCATGTCCACATGTTTACAATTTCACGTCAAAAATGGCTAAAATTCCAGTTGAAATTTTTTCAAAGTCCCTTCAAAATTTTCCAATTTTTGCCCCAATTCCTTCCCATTCCCATTGAAACTTTTCAAATCCCTCTCAAAATTGTTGAAATTCTGTTGAAGCTTTTAAAATTCTCCCTAGAGAATTTTCAAAATCCATGTCCACATGTTTACAATTTCACGTCAAAAAATGGCTAAAATTCCAGTTGAAATTTTTTCAAAGTCCCTTAAAAATTTTCCAATTTTTGTCCCAATTCTTCCCATTCCCATTGAAACTTTTCAAATCCCTCTCAAAATTGTTGAAATTCTGTTGAAGCTTTTAAAATTCTCTCTAGAATTTTCAAAATCCATGGCCACATGTTTACAATTTCACATAAAAAAATGGCTAAAATTCCAGTTGAAATTTTTTCAAAGTCCCTTAAAAATTTTCCAATTTCTGTACCAATTCTTCCCATTCCCATTGAAACTTTTCAAATCCCTCTCAAAATTGTTGAAATTCTCTTGAAGCTTTTAAAATTCTCTCTAGAATTTTCAAAATCCATGTCCACATGTTTACAATCTCACGTCAAAAAATGGCTAAAATTCCAGTTGAAATTTTTTCAAAGTCCCTTAAAAATTTTCCAATTTTTGTCCCAATTCTTCCCATTCCCATTGAAACTTTTCAAATCCCTCTCAAAATTGTTGAAATTCTGTTGAAGCTTTTAAAATTCTCTCTAGAATTTTCAAAATCCATGTCCACATGTTTACAATTTCACGTCAAAAAATTGGAAAATTCCAGTTGAAATTTTTTTCAAAGTCCCTTAAAAATTTTCCAATTTTTGTCCCAATTCTTCCCATTCCCATTGAAACTTTTCAAATCCCTCTCCAAATTGTTGAAATTCTGTTGAAGCTTTTAAAATTCTCTCTAGAATTTTCAAAATCCATGTCCACATGTTTACAATTTCACGTCAAAAAATTGGAAAATTCCAGTTGAAATTTTTTCAAAGTCCCTTAAAAATTCTCCAATTTTTGCCCCAATTCTTCCCATTCCCATTGAAACTTTTCAAATCCCTCTCAAAATTGTTGAAATTCTGTTGAAGCTTTTAAAATTCTCCCTAGAATTTTCAAAATCCATGTCCACATGTTTACAATTTCACGTCAAAAAATGGCTAAAATTCCAGTTGAAATTTTTTCAAAGTCCCTTAAAAATTTTCCAATTTTTTGTCCCAATTCTTCCCATTCCCATTGAAACTTTTCAAATCCCTCTCAAAATTGTTGAAATTCTGTTGAAGCTTTTAAAATTCTCTCTAGAATTTTCAAAATCCATGTCCACATGTTTACAATTTCACGTCAAAAAATGGCTAAAATTCCAGTTGAAATTTTTTCAAAGTCCCTTAAAAATTTTCCAATTTTTGTCCCAATTCTTCCCATTCCCATTGAAACTTTTCATATCCCTTTCAAAATTGTTGAAATTCTGTTGAAGCTTTTAAAATTCTCTCTAGAATTTTCAAAATCCATGTCCACATGTTTACAATTTCACGTCAAAAAATTGGAAAATTCCAGTTGAAATTTTTTCAAAGTCCCTTAAAAATTTTCCAATTTTTGTCCCAATTCTTCCCATTCCCATTGAAACTTTTCAAATCCCTCTCAAAATTGTTGAAATTCTGTTGAAGCTTTTAAAATTCTCTCTAGAATTTTCAAAATCCATGTCCACATGTTTACAATTTCACGTCAAAAAATGGCTAAAATTCCAGTTGAAATTTTTTCAAAGTCCCTTCAAAATTTTCCAATTTTTGCCCCAATTCTTCCCATTCCCATTGAAACTTTTCAAATCCCTCTCAAAATTGTTGAAATTCTGTTGAAGCTTTTAAAATTCTCCCTAGAATTTTCAAAATCCATGTCCACATGTTTACAATTTCACGTCAAAAAATGGCTAAAATTCCAGTTGAAATTTTTTCAAAGTCCCTTAAAAATTTTCCAATTTTTGTCCCAATTCTTCCCATTCCCATTGAAACTTTTCAAATCCCTCTCAAAATTGTTGAAATTCTGTTGAAGCTTTTAAAATTCTCTCTAGAATTTTCAAAATCCATGGCCACATGTTTACAATTTCACGTCAAAAAATGGCTAAAATTCCAGTTGAAATTTTTTCAAAGTCCCTTAAAAATTTTCCAATTTTTGTCCCAATTCTTCCCATTCCCATTGAAACTTTTCATATCCCTTTCAAAATTGTTGAAATTCTGTTGAAGCTTTTAAAATTCTCTCTAGAATTTTCAAAATCCATGTCCACATGTTTACAATTTCACGTCAAAAAATTGGAAAATTCCAGTTGAAATTTTTTCAAAGTCCCTTAAAAATTTTCCAATTTTTGTCCCAATTCTTCCCATTCCCATTGAAACTTTTCAAATCCCTCTCAAAATTGTTGAAATTCTGTTGAAGCTTTTAAAATTCTCTCTAGAATTTTCAAAATCCATGTCCACATGTTTACAATTTCACGTCAAAAAATGGCTAAAATTCCAGTTGAAATTTTTTCAAAGTCCCTTCAAAATTTTCCAATTTTTTGTCCCAATTCTTCCCATTCCCATTGAAACTTTTCAAATCCCTCTCAAAATTGTTGAAATTCTGTTGAAGCTTTTAAAATTCTCCCTAGAATTTTCAAAATCCATGTCCACATGTTTACAATTTCACGTCAAAAAATGGCTAAAATTCCAGTTGAAATTTTTTCAAAGTCCCTTAAAAATTTTCCAATTTTTGTCCCAATTCTTCCCATTCCCATTGAAACTTTTCAAATCCCTCTCAAAATTGTTGAAATTCTGTTGAAGCTTTTAAAATTCTCTCTAGAATTTTCAAAATCCATGGCCACATGTTTACAATTTCACATAAAAAAATGGCTAAAATTCCAGTTGAAATTTTTTCAAAGTCCCTTAAAAATTTTCCAATTTCTGTACCAATTCTTCCCATTCCCATTGAAACTTTTCAAATCCCTCTCAAAATTGTTGAAATTCTCTTGAAGCTTTTAAAATTCTCTCTAGAATTTTCAAAATCCATGTCCACATGTTTACAATTTCACGTCAAAAAATGGCTAAAATTCCAGTTGAAATTTTTTCAAAGTCCCTTAAAAATTTTCCAATTTTTGTCCCAATTCTTCCCATTCCCATTGAAACTTTTCAAATCCCTCTCAAAATTGTTGAAATTCTGTTGAAGCTTTTAAAATTCTCTCTAGAATTTTCAAAATCCATGTCCACATGTTTACAATTTCACGTCAAAAAATTGGAAAATTCCAGTTGAAATTTTTTCAAAGTCCCTTAAAAATTTTCCAATTTTTGTCCCAATTCTTCCCATTCCCATTGAAACTTTTCAAATCCCTCTCCAAATTGTTGAAATTCTGTTGAAGCTTTTAAAATTCTCTCTAGAATTTTCAAAATCCATGTCCACATGTTTACAATTTCACGTCAAAAAATTGGAAAATTCCAGTTGAAATTTTTTCAAAGTCCCTTCAAAATTCTCCAATTTTTGCCCCAATTCTTCCCATTCCCATTGAAACTTTTCAAATCCCTCTCAAAATTGTTGAAATTCTGTTGAAGCTTTTAAAATTCTCCCTAGAATTTTCAAAATCCATGTCCACATGTTTACAATTTCACGTCAAAAAATGGCTAAAATTCCAGTTGAAATTTTTTCAAAGTCCCTTAAAAATTTTCCAATTTTTGTCCCAATTCTTCCCATTCCCATTGAAACTTTTCAAATCCCTCTCAAAATTGTTGAAATTCTGTTGAAGCTTTTAAAATTCTCTCTAGAATTTTCAAAATCCATGTCCACATGTTTACAATTTCACGTCAAAAAATGGCTAAAATTCCAGTTGAAATTTTTTCAAAGTCCCTTAAAAATTTTCCAATTTTTGTCCCAATTCTTCCCATTCCCATTGAAACTTTTCATATCCCTTTCAAAATTGTTGAAATTCTGTTGAAGCTTTTAAAATTCTCTCTAGAATTTTCAAAATCCATGTCCACATGTTTACAATTTCACGTCAAAAAATTGGAAAATTCCAGTTGAAATTTTTTCAAAGTCCCTTAAAAATTTTCCAATTTTTGTCCCAATTCTTCCCATTCCCATTGAAACTTTTCAAATCCCTCTCAAAATTGTGGAAATTCTGTTGAAGCTTTTAAAATTCTCTCTAGAATTTTCAAAATCCATGTCCACATGTTTACAATTTCACGTCAAAAAATGGCTAAAATTCCAGTTGAAATTTTTTCAAAGTCCCTTAAAAATTCTCCAATTTTTGCCCCAATTCTTCCCATTCCCATTGAAACTTTTCAAATCCCTCTCAAAATTGTTGAAATTCTGTTGACGCTTTTAAAATTCTCTCTAGAATTTTCAAAATCCATGTCCACATGTTTACAATTTCACGTCAAAAAATGGCTAAAATTCCAGTTGAAATTTTTTCAAAGTCCCTTAAAAATTTTCCAATTTTTGTCCCAATTCTTCCCATTCCCATTGAAACTTTTCAAATCCCTCTCAAAATTGTTGAAATTCTGTTGAAGCTTTTAAAATTCTCTCTAGAATTTTAAAAATCCATGTCCACATGTTACAATTTCACGTCAAAAAATGGCTAAAATTCCAGTTGAAATTTTTTCAAAGTCCCTTAAAAATTTTCCAATTTTTGTCCCAATTCTTCCCATTCCCATTGAAACTTTTCATATCCCTTTCAAAATTGTTGAAATTCTGTTGAAGCTTTTAAAATTCTCTCTAGAATTTTCAAAATCCATGTCCACATGTTTACAATTTCACGTCAAAAAATGGCTAAAAATTCCAGTTGAAATTTTTTCAAAGTCCCTTAAAAATTTTCCAATTTTTGTCCCAATTCTTCCATTCCCATTGAAACTTTTCATATCCCTCTCAAAATTGTTGAAATTCTGTTGAAGCTTTTAAAATTCTCTCTAGAATTTTCAAAATCCATGTCCACATGTTTACAATTTCACGTCAAAAAATGGCTAAAATTCCAGTTGAAATTTTTTCAAAGTCCCTTAAAAATTTTCCAATTTTTGTCCCAATTCTTCCCATTCCCATTGAAACTTTTCAAATCCCTCTCAAAATTGTTGAAATTCTGTTGAAGCTTTTAAAATTCTCTCTAGAATTTTCAAAATCCATGTCCACATGTTTATAATTTCACGTCAAAAAATGGCTAAAATTCCAGTTGAAATTTTTTCAAAGTCCCTTAAAAATTTTCCAATTTTTGTCCCAATTCTTCCCATTCCCATTGAAACTTTTCAAATCCCTCTCAAAATTGTTGAAATTCTGTTGAAGCTTTTAAAATTCTCTCTAGAATTTTCAAAATCCATGGCCACATGTTTACAATTTCACGTCAAAAAATTGGAAAATTCCAGTTGAAATTTTTTCAAAGTCCCTTAAAAATTTTCCAATTTTTGTACCAATTCTTCCCATTCCCATTGAAACTTTTCAAATCCCTCTCAAAATTGCTAAAATTCTGTTGAAGCTTTTAAAATTCTCTCTAGAATTTTCAAAATCCATGTCCACATGTTTACAATTTCACGTCAAAAAATGGCTAAAATTCCAGTTGAATTTTTTTCAAAGTCCCTTAAAAATTTTCCAATTTTTGCCCCAATTCTTCCCATTCCCATTGAAACTT
>NW_028116295.1:0-88977 GCF_964273445.1 Streptopelia decaocto
CATCCATCCACCCCATCCAATCCATAACCATCCATCCCATCCCATCCATCCATCTATCCCACCCCATCTCATCCATCCCATCCATCCATCCCACCCACCCCATTCATCCATCCCATCCATAACCACCCATTCCATCCCATCCATCCATCCCATCCATCCCACCCCATCCCATCCATCCCACCCCATCTCATCCATCCATCCCACCCATGCATCCCATCCATCCCATCCCATCTCTTCCATCCATCCCATCCATCCACCATCCCATCCCATCTCATCCCATCCATCCCATCCCACCCCATCCATCCACCCAATGCATCCCACCCCATCCATTTCATCCATCTCATCCATCCCATCCATTCCATCCCATCATCCCATCCATCCATCCATCCCACCCCATCCATCTCATCCATCCCATCCATTCCATCCCATCATCCCATCCATCCCGTTCCATCAATCCCATCTAATCCATCCCATCTAATCCATCCCATCTAATCCATCCCATCCCATCCCATCCATTTCATTCCATCCCATCATCCCATCCATCCCGTTCCATCAATCCCATCTAATCCATCCCATCTAATCCATCCCATCCCATCCCATCCATCCCATCCATTCCATCCCATCATCCCATCCATCCCATTCCATCAATCCCATCTAATCCATCCCATCTAATCCATCCCATCTAATCCATCCCATCTAATCCATCCCATCCATTCCATTCCATCCCATCATCCCATCCATCCCGTTCCATCAATCCCATCTAATCCATCCCATCTAATCCATCCCATCTAATCCATCCCATCTAATCCATCCCATCCCATCCCATCCATCCCATCCATTCCATTCCATCCCATCATCCCATCCATTCCGTTCCATCAATCCCATCTAATCCATCCCATCTAATCCATCCCATCTAATCCATCCCATCTAATCCATCCCATCTAATCCATCCCATCCCATCCCATCCCATCCCATCCCATCCCATCCCATCCATCCCATCCATTCCATCCCATCATCCCATCCATCCCGTTCCATCAATCCCATCTAATCCATCCCATCTAATCCATCCCATCTAATCCATCCCATCTAATCCATCCCATCCCATCCATTCCATTCCATCCCATCATCCCATCCATCCCATTCCATCAATCCCATCTAATCCATCCCATCTAATCCATCCCATCTAATCCATCCCATCTAATCCATCCCATCCCATCC
This sequence comes from Streptopelia decaocto, assembly GCF_964273445.1. Taxonomy (NCBI): domain Eukaryota; kingdom Metazoa; phylum Chordata; class Aves; order Columbiformes; family Columbidae; genus Streptopelia; species Streptopelia decaocto. The sequence goes on from NW_028116295.1 coordinate 1,219, forward strand.
CATCCCATCCCATCCCATCCATCCCATCCCATCCCATCCCATCATCCCATCCATCCCGTTCCATCAATCCCATCCCATCTAATCCATCCCATCTAATCCATCCCATCCCATCCCATCCCATCCCATCCCATCCCATCCCATCCCATCCCATCCCATCCCATCCATTCCATCCCATCCCATCCCATCCCATCCCATCATCCCATCCATCCCATTCCATCAATCCCATCCCATCTAATCCATCCCATCTAATCCATCCCATCCCATCCCACCCATCTCTTCCATCCATCCCATCCAATCCATCCCACCCCATCCATCCATCCACCCACCCCCCCACCCCCCACGGCCCCGCACCCACCCTGGCACACCACCCCCGCGTCCTCCCGGTGGGCGCAGACGTGCGGCCGCCACCCCCGGTGCCGGCACCGCTCCAGCCTCTCCTCGTGCCCGCGGCACCGCACCTCGCTCAGCCACACGGGCCCCGGCCCCTCGCCGAACCAGGCGCCCCCGGGGGCGGCCAGCGCGGCGCCGCAGCCCAGCTGCCGGCACGTCACCGCCGCGTCCCGCGCGTCCCACCCGTCGTCGCACACCGTCCCCCACGTCCCCGCCCGCAGCAGCTCCACGCGCCCCGCGCACCGCCCGGGACCCCCCGACAGCCGCACCGGGAACGGGGCTGGGGGGCAGGAGGGGACGCACTGGGTGTGCTGGGACCCACTGGGACCTCCTGCACCCATTGGGACCTATTGGGAGTGACTGGGACCTACTGCACCCACTGGGACCTATTGGGAGTGACTGGGACCTCCTGCACCCACTGGGACCTATTGGGAGTGACTGGGACCTACTGCACCCATTGGGACCTATTGGGAGTGACTGGGACCTATTGGGACCTTCTGCACCCATTGGGACCTATTGGGAGTAACTGGGACCTATTGGGACCTTCTGCACCCATTGGGACCTATTGGGACCTACTGGGACCTTCTGCACCCATTGGGAGTGACTGGGACCTACAGGGACCTTCTGCACCCATTGGGACCTATTGGGAGTGACTGGGACCTATTGGGACCTTCTGCACCCACTGGGACCTATTGGGAGTGACTGGGACCTATTGGGACCTTCTGCACCCACTGGGACCTATTGGGAGTGACTGGGACCTATTGGGACCTTCTGCACCCATTGGGACCTATTGGGAGTGACTGGGACCTATTGGGACCTTCTGCACCCACTGGGACCTATTGGGAGTGACTGGGACCTTCCTCACCCACTGGGATGTACTGGGACCTATTGGGACCTTCTGCACACATTGGGACCTATTGGGAGTAACTGGGACCTATTGGGACCTTCTGCACCCACTGGGACCTATTGGGAGTGATTGGGACCTATTGGGACCTTCTGCACCCATTGGGACCTATTGGGAGTAACTGGGACCTATTGGGACCTTCTGCACCCATTGGGACCTATTGGGAGTGACTGGGACCTTCTGCACCCATTGGGACCTATTGGGAGTGACTGGGACCTTCTACACCCATTGGTACCCACTGAGACCCATTGGGACACCCTGGGACCTTCTGCACCCATTGGGACATATTGGGAGTGACTGGGACCCACTGGGACCTCCTGCACCCACTGGGACCTATTGGGAGTGACTGGGACCTATTGGGACCTTCTGCACCCATTGGGACCTATTGGGAGTGATTGGGACCTATTGGGACCTTCTGCACCCACTGGGACCTATTGGGAGTAACTGGGACCTATTGGGACCTTCTGCACCCATTGGGACCTATTGGGAGTGACTGGGACCTATTGGGACCTTCTGCACCCATTGGGACCTATTGGGAGTGACTGGGACCTTCTGCACCCACTGGGACATACTGGGACCTATTGGGACCTACTGCACCCACTGGGACCTATTGGGAGCGACTGGGACCTTCCTCACCCACTGGGATGTACTGGGACCTATTGGGACCTTCTGCACCCACTGGGACCTATTGGGAGTGATTGGGACCTACTGCACCCATTGGGAGTGACTGGGACCTACTGGGACCTTCTGCACCCATTGGGACATATTGGGAGTGACTGGGACCCACAGGGACCTTCTGCACCCACTGGGACCTATTGGGAGTGACTGGGACCTTCTGCACCCATTGGGACCTATTGGGACCTACTGCACCCATTGGGACCTATTGGGAGTGACTGGGACCCACTGGGACCTACTGCACCCACTGGGATATACTGGGAGTGACTGGGACCTTCTGCACCCATTGGGACCTATTGGGAGTGACTGGGACCTTCTGCACCCACTGGGACCTATTGGGAGTGACTGGGACCTATTGGGACCTTCTGCACCCATTGGGACCTATTGGGAGTGACTGGGACCTATTGGGACCTTCTGCACCCATTGGGACCTATTGGGAGTGACTGGGACCTACTGCACCCACTGGGACCTATTGGGAGTGACTGGGACCTCCTGGGATCTTCTGCACCCATGGTGATGTACTGGGAGATACTGGGACCTTCTGCACCCACTGGGACATACTGGGAGTGACTGGGACCTATTGGGACCTTCTGCACCCACTGGGACCTATTGGGATGTACTGGGACCTATTGGGATGTACTGGGACCTATTGGGACCTTCTGCACCCATTGGGACATATTGGGAATGACTGGGACCTATTGGGACCTTCTGCACCCATTGGGACCTATTGGGAGTGACTGGGACCTTCTGCACCCACTGGGACCTACAGGGACCTTCTGCACCCATTAGGATGTACTGGGACCTATTGGGACCTTCTGCACCCACTGGGACCTATTGGGAGTGACTGGGACCTATTGGGACCTTCTGCACCCATTGGGACCTATTGGGAGTGATTGGGACCTTCTGCACCCATTGGGACCTATTGGGAGTGATTGGGACCTTCTGCACCCACTGGGACCTACAGGGACCTTCTGCACCCATTAGGATGTACTGGGACCTATTGGGACCTTCTGCACCCACTGGGACCTATTGGGAGTGATTGGGACCTACTGCACCCATTGGGACCTATTGGGAGTGACTGGGACCTATTGGGAGTGACTGGGACCTCCTGCACCCACTGGGACCTATTGGGAGTGACTGGGACCTATTGGGACCTTCTGCACCCACTGGGACCTATTGGGAGTGACTGGGACCTTCTGCACCCACTGGGACCTACTGGGAGTGATTGGGACCTACTGCACCCATTGGGAGTGACTGGGACCTACAGGGACCTTCTGCACCCATTGGGATGTACTGGGACCTATTGGGACCTTCTGCACCCATTGGGACCTATTGGGAGTGACTGGGACCTCCTGGGATCTTCTGCACCCATGGTGATGTACTGGGAGATACTGGGACCTTCTGCACCCACTGGGACATACTGGGAGTGACTGGGACCCACAGGGAACTTCTGCACCCATTGGGACATATTGGGAATGACTGGGACCTTCTGCACCCATTGGGACCTATTGGGAGTGACTGGGACCTATTGGGACCTTCTGCACCCACTGGGACCTATTGGGAGTGACTGGGACCTTCTGCACCCACTGGGACATACTGGGACCTACTGGGAGCCACTGGGCTCCTTGTCACCCCCCCAGACCCCTTGGGACCCCCCTGACTGGGACCAACTGGGACCTACTGGGAGCCACTGGGCCGTGCCCCCCCCTCCCCAGTACCTGCACTGGGAGGTCCCAGCAGCCCCACTGGAGACGGGCGGACAGGGTGAGGGGGGACCCAGGCGTCCGGGGCTCGGGGGGGGCCAGGGGGCACCCGGCAGTGGGACCAGTGCCCCCCAGTCCCTCCCAGTGCCCCCCAGGCCCTCCCAGTGCCCCCCAGTCCCTCCCAGTTCCCTCCCAGTGCCCCCCAGTCCCTCCCAGTGCCCCCCAGTCCCTCCCAGTTCCTGGTTCCCAGTCCCCAGTTCCCAGTCCCTTCCCAGTATATCCCACAGCTCCCAGTCCCCAGTTCCCAGTACATCCCACAGCTCCCAGTGTCCCCCAGTGCCTCCCATTCCCTCCCAGTGCCCCCCAGTCCCTTCCAGTTCCTCCCAGTTCCCTCCCAGTACTCCCCAGTTCCCTCCCAGTCCCTCCCAGTGCCCCCCAGTTCCCTCCCAGTGCCCCCCAGTCCCTTCCAGTTCCTCCCAGTTCCCTCCCAGTGCCTCCCAGTTTCCTCACAGTGCCTCCCAGTTTCCTCCCAGTTCCCTCCCAGTTCCTTCCCAGTCCCTCCCAGTACTCCCCAGTTTCCTCCCATTGCCTCCCAGTGCCCTCCCATTGCCTCCCAGTTCCCTCCCAGTGCCCCCCAGTCCCTCCCAGTCCCTTCCAGTTCTTCCCAGTTCCCTCCCAGTCCCTCCCAGTTCGTCCCAGTGCCCTCCCAGTGCCCTCCCAGTCCCTCCCAGTGCCCCCCAGTCCCTCCCAGTCCCTTCCAGTTGCTCCCAGTCCCTCCCAGTACTCCCCAGTTCCCTCCCATTGCCTCCCAGTGCCCCCCAGTTCCCTCCCAGTGCCCCCCAGTCCCTTCCAGTTCCTCCCAGTTCCCTCCCAGTACTCCTCAGTTCCCTCCCATTGCCTCCCAGTGCCTCCCAGTGCCCCCCAGTCCCTCCCATTGCCTCCCAGTGCCTCCCAGTGCCCCCCAGTCCCTCCCATTGCCTCCCAGTTCCCTCCCAGTTCCTTCCCAGTCCCTCCCAGTCCCTCCCAGTTCCTCCCAGTTCCCTCCCAGTACCTTCCCAGTGTCTCCCAGTGCCCTCCCAGTCCCTCCCAGTCCCCCCCAGTGCCCCCCAGTCCCCCCCAGTGCCCCCCAGTCCCTCCCAGTGCCCCCCAGTCCCTCCCAGTTCGTCCCAGTCCCTCCCAGTTCGTCCCAGTGTCTCCCAGTTCCCTCCCAGTGCCCCCCCAGTCCCTCCCAGTTCGTCCCAGTCCCTCCCAGTCCCTCCCAGTGCCCCCCAGTCCCTCCCAGTCCCTCCCAGTGCCCCCCGGCTCACCCAGGACCAGCAGCCCCAGTCCCAGCCCCATGACCCAACTGGTGCTGCGGGGGCGGATGAGTCAGAGCGTCCGTCCGTCCGTCTGTCCGTGTGTCCGTCCGGGGGGACCCGGGGGGGGGCGGGGAGGGGGGGGCACACGTGCGGGGACACGTGAGCCTGGGGATACTGGGGATACTGGGGGGTACTGGGATCATAATGGGGGGGGAACTGGGGATACTGGGGATACTGGGATATACTGGGGGTACTGGGGGGATACTGGGGGGTACTGGGATCATAATGGGGGGGAAACTGGGGATACTGGGGATACTGGGATATACTGGGGGTACTGGGGGGATACTGGGGACATAATGGGGGGGAACTGGGGATACTGGGATATACTGGGGGTACTGGGGGGATACTGGGGGGGTATGGGGGGGTACTGGGATCATAATGGGGGGGAAACTGGGGATACTGGGATATACTGGGGGTACTGGGGGGATACTGGGGGGGTACTGGGATCATAATGGGGGGGAAACTGGGAATACTGGGATATACTGGGGGTACTGGGGGGGTACGGGGGACATACTGGGATCATAATGGGGGGGAAACTGGGGATACTGGGGATACTGGGATATACTGGGGGTACTGGGGGGGTACTGGGGGGATACTGGGGGGTACTGGGATCATAATGGGGGGGAAACTGGGGATACTGGGATATACTGGGGGTACTGGGGGGGTACTGGAGGATACTGGGATATACTGGGGGTACTGGGGGATACTGGGGGGGTACGGGGGACATACTGGGATCATAATGGGGGGAAACTGGGGATACTGGGATATACTGGGGGTACTGGGGGGGTACTGGGGGGGTATGGGGGGGTACTGGGATCATAATGGGGGGGAAACTGGGGATACTGGGATATACTGGGGGTACTGGGGTACTGGGGGGGTACTGGGATCATAATGGGGGGGAAACTGGGGATACTGGGATATACTGGGGGTACTGGGGGGGTACTGGAGGATACTGGGATATACTGGGGGTACTGGGGGATACTGGGGGGGTACGGGGGACATACTGGGATCATAATGGGGGGAAACTGGGGATACTGGGATATACTGGGGGTACTGGGGGGGTACTGGGGGGGTATGGGGGGGTACTGGGATCATAATGGGGGGGAAACTGGGGATACTGGGGATACTGGGATGTACTGGGGTACTGGGGGGGTACTGGGGGGATACTGGGGGGTACTGGGGGGGTACGGGGGACATACTGGGATCATAATGGGGGGGAAACTGGGGATACTGGGATATACTGGGGGGGTACTGGAGGATACTGGGATATACTGGGGGTACTGGGGGGGTACTGGGGGATACTGGGGGGGTATGGGGGACATACTGGGATCATAATGGGGGGGAAACTGGGGATACTGGGGATACTGGGATATACTGGGGGTACTGGGGGGATACTGGGGGGTACTGGGATCATAATGGGGGGAAACTGGGGATACTGGGATATACTGGGGGGGTACTGGGGGGTACTGGGGGGGTACTGGGATCATAATGGGGGGGAAACTGGGGATACTGGGGATACTGGGATGTACTGGGGGTACTGGGGGGATACTGGGGGGGTATGGGGGGATACTGGGATCATAATGGGGGGGAAACTGGGGATACTGGGATATACTGGGGGTACTGGGGGATACTGGGGGGGTACTGGGGGGGTACGGGGGACATACTGGGATCATAATGGGGGGAAACTGGGGATACTGGGATATACTGGGGGTACTGGGGGTACTGGGGGGGTACTGGGGGGATACTGGGGGGATACTGGGGGGTACTGGGATCATAATGGGGGGGAAACTGGGGATACTGGGGATACTGGGATGTACTGGGGGGGCACGGGGGGGGTACTGGGATCATAATGGGGGGGAAACTGGGGATACTGGGGATACTGGGATATACTGGGGGTACTGGGGGGGTACTGGGGGGTACTGGGATATACTGGGGGTACTGGGGGGGTACTGGGGGATACTGGGGGGGTATGGGGGACATACTGGGATCATAATGGGGGGGAAACTGGGGATACTGGGATATACTGGGGGTACTGGGGGGATACTGGGGGGTACGGGGGACATACTGGGATCATAATGGGGGGGAAACTGGGGATACTGGGATATACTGGGGGTACTGGGGGGATACTGGGATCATAATGGGGGGGAAACTGGGGATACTGGGATATACTGGGGGTACTGGGGGGATACTGGGGGGGTACTGGGATCATAATGGGGGGGAAACTGGGGATACTGGGATATACTGGGGGTACTGGGGGGGTACTGGGGGGATACTGGGGGGTACTGGGATCATAATGGGGGGGAAACTGGGGATACTGGGATATACTGGGGGTACTGGGGGGGTACGGGGGACATACTGGGATCATAATGGGGGGGAAACTGGGGATACTGGGATATACTGGGGGTACTGGGGGGGTACTGGGGGGATACTGGGGGGGTACGGGGGACATACTGGGATCATAATGGGGGGGAAACTGGGGATACTGGGGATACTGGGATATACTGGGGGTACTGGGGGGATACTGGGATCATAATGGGGGGGAAACTGGGGATACTGGGATATACTGGGGGTACTGGGGGGATACTGGGGGGGTATGGGGGACATACTGGGATCATAATGGGGGGGAAACTGGGGGTACTGGGATATACTGGGATATACTGGGGGTACTGGGGGGGTACGGGGGGGTTACGGGGGACATACTGGGATCATAATGGGGGGGAAACTGGGGATACTGGGATATACTGGGGATACTGGGGGGATACTGGGGGGGTACGGGGGACATACTGGGATCATAATGGGGGGGAAACTGGGGATACTGGGGATACTGGGATATACTGGGGATACTGGGGGGGTACTGGGGGGATACTGGGATCATAATGGGGGGGAAACTGGGGATACTGGGATATACTGGGATATACTGGGGGTACTGGGGGGGTACTGGGGGGATACTGGGGGGTACTGGGATCATAATGGGGGGGAAACTGGGGATACTGGGGATACTGGGATATACTGGGGGTACTGGGGGGATACTGGGATCATAATGGGGGGGAAACTGGGGATACTGGGATATACTGGGGGTACTGGGGGATACTGGGGGGGTACGGGGGGGTACGGGGGACATACTGGGATCATAATGGGGGGGAAACTGGGGATACTGGGATATACTGGGGGTACTGGGGGGGTACTGGTGGGATACTGGGATCATAATGGGGGGAAACTGGGGATACTGGGATGTACTGGGGGTACTGGGGGGATACTGGGGGGGTATGGGGGGATACTGGGATCATAATGGGGGGGAAACTGGGGATACTGGGATATACTGGGGGTACTGGGGGGGTACTGGGGGGGTACGGGGGACATACTGGGATCATAATGGGGGGGAAACTGGGGATACTGGGATATACTGGGGGTACTGCGGGGGTACTGGAGGATACTGGGATATACTGGGGGTACTGGGGCGGTACTGGGGGATACTGGGGGGGTACGGGGGACATACTGGGATCATAATGGGGGGGAAACTGGGGATACTGGGATATACTGGGGGTACTGGGGGGGTACTGGGGGATACTGGGGGGGTATGGGGGACATACTGGGATCATAATGGGGGGGAAACTGGGGATACTGGGGATACTGGGATATACTGGGGGTACTGGGGGGATACTGGGGGGGTATGGGGGGATACTGGGATCATAATGGGGGGGAAACTGGGGATACTGGGATATACTGGGGGTACTGGGGGGGTACGGGGGACATACTGGGATCATAATGGGGGGGAAACTGGGGATACTGGGGATACTGGGATATACTGGAGGTACTGGGGGGGTACTGGGGGGTACTGGGATCATAATGGGGGGGAAACTGGGAATACTGGGGATACTGGGATGTACTGGGGGTACTGGGGGGGTACTGGGGGGATACTGGGGGGTACTGGGATCATAATGGGGGGGAAACTGGGGATACTGGGGATACTGGGATGTACTGGGGGTACTGGGGGGGTACTGGGGGGATACTGGGGGGTACTGGGATCATAATGGGGGGGAAACTGGGGATACTGGGATATACTGGGGGTACTGGGGGGGTACTGGGGGATACTGGGGGGGTACTGGGGGGGTACGGGGGACATACTGGGATCATAATGGGGGGGAAACTGGGGATACTGGGATATACTGGGATATACTGGGGGGTACTGGGGGATACTTGGGACATACTGGGATCATAATGGGGGGGAAACTGGGGATACTGGGGATACTGGGATATACTGGGGGTACCGGGGGGATACTGGGGGGGTACGGGGGACATACTGGGATCATAATGGGGGGGAAACTGGGGATACTGGGGATACTGGGATGTACTGGGGGGTACTGGGGGGTACTGGGATCATAATGGGGGGGAAACTGGGGATACTGGGGGATACCAGGATCATACTGGGGGGACACTGGGGGCATATCGTGGTGAAACTGGGATATACTGGGGGATACTGGGATATACTGGGGGGATACTGGGGGGGAGAAGGGGCCATACTGGAGGGAAACTGGGGGCATACTGGTCTGTACTGGGGGGGGTGCCAGAGGCTCGGGGGAGCCGGATTTTGGGGGATCCCTATGGCCGCCCCCCCGGCATTGCTCCATATGGACCCTCCCGCCCCCCCCGCCCCGCTCATGGTCCCGCCCACGGCCCCGCTGCGTCACCGCGCAGGCGCTGCCCCGTGGCCACGCCCCCTCGCCGTGGCCACGCCCCCTCGCCGTGGCCACGCCCCCTCGTCGTGGCCACCGCGCCCGGAACCGCCTGGCGATGGCCCCGCCCCTTAGCAACGGCTCCGCCGCTTAGCAACGTCCCCGCCACTTAGCGACAGGCCCCACCCCTTAGCAACGACCCCGCCGCTTAGCGACAGGCTCCGCCCCTTAGCGACCGGTCCCGCCCCTGGCAACCGGCCTCGTCAGTAGTGATAGTCGAGCCCATAGCGACGGCCCCGCCCCTAGCAACCGGCTTCGCCAATAGTGATAGTCGAGCCCATAGCGACAGGCCCCGCCCCTAGCAACCAGCACTGCCCCTAGCGACAGGCCCCGCCCCTGGCAACCGGTCTTGCCAATAGTGATAGTCGAGCCCATAGCGACGGCTCCGCCCCTAGCGACAGGCCCCGCCCCTGGCAACCAACACAGCCCCTAATGATCGGCCCCGCCCCTAGCAACCAGCCCCGCCCCCCCGGTGCCCCCCCCCCGCTGGGGATCAAAAGCCGCACAGGATAGGGGGGGACTGGGGGGGGGAGGGTGGCAGTGTTTATTGACCACGCCCACAGCGGACCCAGGCGTCCGGGGGCCCGAACCCCCATCCCCCCCCGGGGCTGTGAGCCCCTCCCCCCCCTCCAGCTCCACGGGGGGGCCCTGGAGGGGTCCCAGGGTGTCCCAGGGGGGTCCCATGGGGGTCACAAGGGAGCCCTGGGGGGTCTCAGGGGGTCCTGGGGGACCCGGGGGGGGTCCCATGGGGGTCCTGGGGTGTCCCAGGGGGGTCCCGTGGGGGTCCCAAGGGAGCCCTGGGGTGTCCCGGGGGGTCCTGGGGTGTCACGGAGGGTCCTGGGGGACCCGGGGGGGGTCCCATGGGGGTCCTGGGGTGTCCCAGGGGGGTCCCATGGGGGTCCCAAGGGAGCCCTGGGGGGTCCTGGGGGACCCAGAGGGGGGTCCTAAGGGGTCCATGGGAGCCTTGGGGTGTCCCAGGGGGGTCCCAGGGGGGTCCCAAGGGAGCTCTGGGGTGTCCCTGGGGGTCCTGGGGGACCCGGGGGGGGGTCCCATGCGGGTCCTGGGGTGTCCCATGGGGGTCACAAGGGAGCCCTGGGGGGTCCCAGGGGGTCCTGGGGGACCCGGGGGGGTCCCATGGGGGTCCTGGGGTGTCCCAGGGGGGTCCCATGGGGGTCACAAGGGAGCCCTGGGGTGTCCCAGGGGGTCCTGGGGGACCCGGGGGGGGTCCCATGGGGGTCCTGGGGTGTCCCAGGGGGGTCCCATGCGGGTCACAAGGGAGCCCTGGGGGGTCCCAGGGGGTCCTGGGGGACCCGGGGGGGTCCCAGGGGGTCCATGGGGTCCCATGGGTGTCCCAAAGGAGCCCTGGGGGCTCTTGGCTGACCCGGGGTGGGGGTCCCTATACGGTCCCCCCCCTCAGAATGTGTGAACCATGGGGACACTGGGCACCTCTGTGGTGGGGGGTCCAGTCCCTGTGTCCCCCCCAGCGCTGTCACCCCCGGTGTCCCCCTGGGAAGGGTTTGGGGACAATGTCCCCCCCCCGGTGCCCCCCGGGAGGGGCTGGGGCTGCAGCACGAGGACACGGGGGGGAGTTGGAGGGGGGGGCAGCGTCTGTAGGACCCCCCCGGGTCCCATCCCCCCCCGTAGCAGCAGCACATGGGGCAGCAGCGCCAGGGACGGGGACACGGACACGGGGACGTCCCCCCCGGCCACCACGACCTCGGTGGGGGGAACATCCGGGGGCTCCAGGTGGACATTGGGCACCTCCATGGTCTTCAATTGGACGTTGGGCACCTCCAAGGTCTTGAGTTGGACGTTGGGCACCTCTATGGTCTTCAATTGGACGTTGGGCACCTCCATGGTCTTCAGTTGGACATTGGGCACCTCCATGGTTTTGAGTTGGACATTGGGCACCTCCATGGTCTTCAGTTGGGTGTTGGGCACCTCCATGGTCTTCAGTTGGGTGTTGGGCACCTCCATGGTCTTCGGTTGGACACTGGGAAGTTCCAAAGTCTTGAGTTGGATGGTCTTGAGTTGGGTGTTGGGCACCTCCATGGTCTTTAGTTGGACATTGGGCACCTCTATGGTCTTCAATTGGACGTTGGGCACCTCCATGGTCTTTAGTTGGACATTGGGCACCTCCATGGTCTTCAATTGGACGTTGGGCACCTCCAAGGTCTTGAGTTGGACGTTGGGCACCTCTATGGTCTTCAATTGGACGTTGGGCACCTCCATGGTCTTCAGTTGGGTGTTGGGCACCTCCATGGTCTTGAGTTGGGTGTTGGGCACCTCCATGGTCTTTGGTTGGACATTGGGCATGTCCATGGTCTTCAGTTGGACATTGGGCACCTCTATGGTATTCAATTGGACACTGGGAAGTTCCAAAGTCTTGAGTTGGATGGTCTTGAGTTGGATGTTGGGCACCTCCATGGTCTTGAGTTGGATGTTGGGCACCTCCATGGTCTTCAGTTTGACATTGGCCATCTCTATGGTCTTGAGTTGGGTGTTGGGCACCTCCATGGTCTTGAGTTGGACACTGGGCACCTCTATGGTCTTCAGTTGGATACTGGGCACCTCCATGGTCTTCAGTTGGACACTGGGAGCCTCTATGGTCTTGAGTTGGACGTTGGGCACCTCTATGGTATTCAGCTGGACACTGGGGACCTCTGGTGTCTTAAATCGGACATTGGGCACCTCTGTGACCTTCAGTTGGACACTGGGAAGTTCCACGGTCTTCAGTTGGATGTTGGGCACCTCCTTGGTCTTCAGTTGGACGTTGGGCACCTCTATGGTCTTCAGTTGGACACTGGGCACCTCCACGGTCTTGAGTTTGATGTTGGCAACATCCATGGTCTTCAGTTGGACACTGGGCACCTCTACGGTCTTGAGTTGGATGTTGGGCACCTCTGGGGTCTTCAATTGGACGTTGGGCACCCCCATGGTCTTCAGTTGGATGTTGGGCACCTCCAAGGTCTTGAGTTGGGTGTTGGGCACCTCCATGATCTTGAGTTGGGTCTTGGGCACCTCCATGGTCTTGAGTTGGGTGTTGGGCACCTCCATGGTCTTCAGTTGGACATTGGGCATCTCTATGGTCTTGAGTTGAGTGTTGGGCACCTCCATGGTCTTCGGTTGGACATTGGGCATGTCCATGGTCTTCAGTTGGACATTGGGCAGCTCCATGGTCTTCAGTTGGACATTGGGCACCTCTATTGTATTCAATTGGACACTGGGAAGTTCCAAAGTCTTGAGTTGGATGGTCTTGAGTTGGATGTTGGGCACCTCCATGGTCTTCAGTTGGATGTTGGGAACCTCCATGGTCTTGAGTTGGACATTGGGCACCTCCATGGTTTTGAGTTGGACATTGGGCACCTCCACGGTCTTCAGTTGGACATTGGGCACCTCCACAGTCTTGAGTTGGGTGTTGGGTACCTCCATGGCCTTGAGTTGGACACTAGGCACCTCCATGGTCTTGAGTTGGACATTGGGGACCTCCATGGCCTTTAGTTGGACACTGGGGACCTCTGGGGTCTTCAATTGGACATTGGGCACCTCTATGGTCTTCAATTGGATACTGGGCACCTCTGTGGTCTTCAGTTGGACATTGGGCACCTCCACAGTCTTCAGTTGGACACTGGGCACCTCCACAGTCTTTAGTTGGACGCTGGGCACCTCCATGGTCTTGAGCTGCATGTTGGGCACCTCCATCATCTGGTGACAAGCGCTGGGTACCTCAGTGGCCTGGAGATGGACGCCGGTCATGTCCGTGGTCTGGAAATGGACACCGGTCGTGTCCGTGACCTGGAGATGGACACCGGGCACCTCGGTGGCATGGACATGGACAGTGGCCACCTCTGTGTCCTGGAGATGGACATCGGGCACCTCTATGCTTTGGTGACAGACGTCGGTCACCTCGGTGGCCTCCAGATGGACACTGGGGACCTCGGTGGCTTGGAGATGGATATTTGTCACCTCTGTGGTCTCCAGATGGACATCGGGGACCTCCATGGCCTGGAGATGGACATTTGTCACCTCACCGGCTTGGAGCTGCACGTTGGTGACATCTGAGGGTTGTGACACCGCTCGTATCTGCACGTTGGTGACATCTGAGGGTTGTGACACCGCTCTCAACTGGATGTTGGTGACATCCAAAGGTTGTGTCAGGGCTTGAAGTTGAACGTTTGTCACCTCACCGGCTTGGAGCTGCACGTTGGTGACATCCGAGGGTTGTGACACCGCTCGCAATTGGATGTTGGTGACATCTGAGGGTTGTGACACCGCTTGCAACTGGATGTTGGTGACATCTGAGGGTTGTGCCACTGCTCTCAGCTGCACGTTGGTGACATCCGAGGGTTGTGACACCGCTTGTATCTGCATGTTGGTGACATCTGAGGGTTGTGACACCGCTTGCAACTGGATGTTGGTGACATCTGAGGGTTGTGACACCGCTTGTATCTGCATGTTGGTGACATCTGAGGGTTGTGACACAGCTCTCAGTTGGATGTTGGTGACATCCGAGGGTTGTGCCACCGCTCTCAGCTGCACGTTGGTGACATCCGAGGGTTGTGACACCACCGCTTGTATCTGCATGTTGGTGACGTCCGAGGGTTGTGCCACCGCTCTCAGCTGCACGTTGGTGACATCTGAGGGTTGTGACACCGCTTGTATCTGCACGTTGGTGACATCCGAGGCTTGTGACAGTGCTTGCAACTGGATGCTGGTGACATCCGATGGTTGTGCCACCGCTCTCAGCTGCACGTTGGTGACATCCGAGGGTTGTGACACAGCTCTCAGTTGGATGTTGGCGACATCCGAGGGTTGTGACACCACCGCTTGTATCTGCACGTTGGTGACATCCGATGGTTGTGCCACCGCTCTCAGCTGCACGTTGGTGACATCCGAGGGTTGTGACAGTGCTTGCAACTGGATGCTGGTGACATCCGATGGTTGTGCCACCGCTTGTATCTGCACGTTGGTGACATCCGAGGGTTGTGCCACCGCTCTCAGCTGCACGTTGGTGACATCCGAGGGTTGTGACACCGCTCTCAGCTGCACGTTGGTGACATCCGAGGGTTGTGACACCACCGCTTGTATCTGCACGTTGGTGACATCCGAGGGTTGTGCCACCGCTCTCAGCTGCACGTTGGTGACATCTGAGGGTTGTGACAGTGCTTGCAACTGGATGCTGGTGACATCCGATGGTTGTGCCACCGCTCTCAGCTGCACGTTGGTGACATCCGAGGGTTGTGACACAGCTCTCAGTTGGATGTTGGTGACATCCGAGGGTTGTGCCACCGCTCTCAGCTGCACGTTGGTGACATCCGAGGGTTGTGACACCACCGCTTGTATCTGCACGTTGGTGACATCCGAGGGTTGTGCCACCGCTCTGAGCTGCACGTTGGTGACATCCAGCCCGTGCGGCAGAGCCTGGAGCTGAACATTCGCCACCTCTCCCGTCTGCAACGTCACCTCGGGCGCCCGCGTCCCCCGCACCACGATGACGCCGCCGCCCCCGGTGACCAGGACGCTGGCTCCCGCTCCCATTGGCCGCTCGGCGGTGACGCCGGGCGGCTCGGCCGGGGGCGCGGGCAACAGCAGGAGGCGCCGCGGGGCCAGGGGGGCCACGAGGTGCAGCAGGAAGGTTTGTGGCGCCGGGGGCGGCGCGGGGCGGCGCGTGGCGGCGCGGGGGCCGTGGGTGCGGAGGTGGCGCTGCAGGTAGGCGGCCATGACGAACGCCTTGGGGCAGAGGGCGCAGCGGAAGGGGCGGGCGGCCGAGTGCGTGCGGCGGTGCAGCCGCAGGTTGGACGAGTGCGTGAAGCTCTTGCCGCACTGCGGGCAGGCGTAGGGCCGCTCGCCGGTGTGGACGCGCTGGTGCTGCCGGAGGTTGGACGGCTGAGCGAAGGCTTTGCCGCAGACGCCGCAGGCGTGGGGCCGCTCGCCCGTGTGGAGCTGCCGGTGCCGGCGGAGGCACGACGTGTTCTTGAAGGCTTTGGGGCAGTCGGGGCAGCGGTACGGCCGCTCGCCGGTGTGTTGCCGCAAGTGGTATTGATAATGCGACGCCCACTTGAAGGTGAGGCCGCACTGGGCGCACTGGAAGGCGCGGAGCCCGGTGTGGACGCGCTGGTGGATCTGGAGCAGCGAGGAGCGCTTGAAGGCTTTACCGCACTGCGGGCAGGCGTAGGGGCGCTCGCCGGTGTGGTCCCGCATGTGGTAGCGCAACCCCGAGGACCCCTTGAAGGCTTTGCCGCACTCGGTGCATTGATACGGCCGCTCCGGCGCCGCCGGCGACGCGGCGGGGGGATGCGGCGTTGCCACGGCGCAAGGGAAAGGGCGCTCGGTCGCGTGGCCGTGGCGGTGCCGCGCGAGCGCCGAGCCGCTCTTGAAGGTCTTGTCGCACGTGGGGCAGCGGAGCGGCGCCGGCGCCGCGTGGGCGGTTTGGTGGCCGAGCAGCTCGTCTTGGCTGGCGAAGCTGAGCGGGCAAGCCGGGCAGCGCCAAAGCGGTTGCGGCGGCGGCGGAGGCGCGGCGCGGTGGCTCTGGAGGTGGCGCTGCAGGCAGGAAGGGGAGGCGAAGGCTTTGGCGCAAGCGGGGCATTGGTGCGGGCGCGGCGCGGCGTGCGTGCGGCGGTGGAGGAGGAGGTTGGAGGAGTGCGTGAAGCTCTTGCCGCACTGCGGGCAGGCGTAGGGGCGCTCACCGGTGTGGACGCGCTGGTGCTGCCGGAGGTTGGTGGCTTGAGCGAAGGCTTTGCCGCAGACGCCGCAGGCGTGGGGCCGCTCGCCCGTGTGCGTGTGGCGGTGGCGCCGGAGGCTGGAGGAGTTCTTGAAGGCTTTGGGGCAGGCGGAGCAGCGGTACGGCCGCTCGCCGGTGTGTTGCCGGAGGTGGTATTGGTAATGCGACGCCCACTTGAAGGTGAGGCCGCACTGGGCGCACTGGAAGGCGCGGAGCCCGGTGTGGACGCGCTGGTGGGTCTGGAGGAGCGAGGAGCGCTTGAAGGCTTTGCCGCACTGCGGGCAGGCGTAGGGGCGCTCGCCGGTGTGGCCGCGCTGGTGGTAGAGGAGGGCGGAGGAGCCTTTGAAGGCTTTGGGGCACTCGGGGCACTTGTAGGGGCGCTCGCCCGTGTGGCTGCGCTGGTGGTGGGCCAGGCGGGACGACCAGCGGAAGGCTTTGCCGCACTCCCGGCAGGCGTAGGGCTGCTCGGCGCCGGCGCCGCGCGGCGCAACCGGAGCCGCCGCCGCGGCGCCCGCCATGGGCGCGGTCCTGGGGGGGACACAATTGGGGGGTGGGTTGAGTGCGACACCCCCCGGACACGCCAGCAGGGACCGGCCCGGCCACGTGGAGCAGCTCAGGAGGTGGGGGCGTGGCTTAGAGGGGGCGTGGCCTCATCAGCTAGTGGACAGTTGGCGCCTTGGCAGCGCTGAGGGGGCGTGGCCTGGCTGGAGGGGCGTGGCCTCGCCAGCTTTGGTAGCGCTGAGGGGGCGTGGCCTGGCTGCCGGGGGCGTGGCCTCACCGGTTATTGGAGAGTTAGCACCTTGGTGGCGCTGAGGGGGCGTGGCCTGGTTGCCAGGGGCGTGGCCTCGCCGGCTAGTGGAATTAGCGCCTTGGTAGCGCTGAGGGGGCGTGGCCTGGTTGCCGGGGGCGTGGCCTCGCCGGCTAGTGGAGAATTGGGACCTTGGAGGCGCTGAGGGGGCGTGGCCTGGACGGCGTGGGAGTGGCCTCGCCGGCTAGTGGAGAATTAGCGCCTTGGTAGCGCTGAGGGGGCGTGGCCTGGGTGCCAGGGGCGTGGCCTCGCCGGCTAGTGGTATTAGCACCTTGGTAGCGCTGAGGGGGCGTGGCCTGGCTGGAGGGGCGTGGCCTCGCCGGCTTTGGTAGCGCTGAGGGGGCGTGGCCTGGCTGGGAGGGGCGTGTCCTCGACAGCTATTGGACAACTCTAGAGCCTTGGTAGCACTGAGGGGGCGTGGCCTGGGTGACGGGGGCGTGGCCTCGCCGGCTCTTGGACAGTTGGCGCCTTGGCAGCGCTGAGGGGGCGTGGCCTGGGTGACGTTCCCCTTCAGGCCGCGCCCCCACCGCCCTCAAGCCCCGCCCATGATGGGCGCGCTCTCCCCTGCAGGCCCCGCCCTCCAGCCCCCTTTAGGCCACGCCCCCACCGGCCCGCGCTCGCCCTCCCGCCCAGGCCCCGCCCCTCGTCCCCTCAAGCCCCCTCCAGGCCCCGCCCCGCGCAGGCGCCGCCACCACCGGCCCGGCCCGACCCGGCCCCGCCGCCACCGCCCCCCGGTGCCCGCTCACCTGCCGGGAAAGGACGCGGGGAGGAGACGGGACGGGACGGGACGGGCCCGGGCGGGAGGAAACGGGGCCGGTCCCGCTGCCGCCGCCGCCGCGCAACGACTGGGCCGCGCCGCGCCACGCCCCCCGCCGAGCCACGCCCCCCGCCGAGCCACGCCCCCCGCCGCGCAACGACTGGGCCGCGCCGCGCCACGCCCCCCGCCGCGCCACGCCCCCCCGCCGCCCCGCACGCAGCCACCGCCCTCCCGCGCGGGGGCTGCTGGGAAATGAAGTCCGCGCCGCCGCCATCTTGGAGCCGGGCAAAGTTGAGGGCGGGGGGGAATCCCCTTTGTCACCCCCAAAAATGGGGTCGGTGTCACCCCAGGGGGAATAGGGGGGTCTGGGGGGGGGGGGGGGTGGAGGTTTTGGGGTGTGGGGGGGGCAGCAGGGGGGTTGGGGGGTTGATGAGATTGGGGGGGGTGGGGAGAAGCCCCCAATTGTTGCCCCCCCTTTATTCCCCCCTATTTATTCCCCCCTTTATTCCCCTATTTATTCCCCCATTTACTCCCCCTCTATTCCCCCCCTTTATTCCTCCTTATTATTCCCCCATTTATTCCCCCCTTTATTCCCCTTTATTCCCCCCCTTTATCCCTCCATATTTGTTCTCCCCCTTTATTTCCCCCATTTATTCCCCTTTTATTCCCCCTTTTATCCACCAATTATTCCCCCTTGATTCCCCCTTATTATCCCCCCTTTATTCCCTTATATCCCCCCTTTATTCCCCTTTATTCCCCTTATTATCCCCCCTTTATTCCCCCCTTTATTCCCCTATATCCCCCTTTATTCCCCTTTATCCCCCTCTTTATTCCCCTTTATTCCCCCTTATTATTCCCCCTTTATTCCCTTATATCCCCCCTTATTCCCCCTTATTATCCTCCCCTTTATTCCCCCTTGTTATCCCCCCCTTTATTCCCTTATCCCCCTCTTTATTCCCCTTTAACCCCCCTTTATTCCCCTATATCCCCCCTTTATTCCCCTTTATCCCCCTCTTTATTCCCCTTTATTCCCCCTTATCATCCCCCCTTTATTCCCCCCTTTAATCCCCTTTATCCCCCTCTTTATTCCCCCCTTTATTCCCCTATATCTCCCCTTTATTCCCCCTTATTATCCCCCCTTTATTCCCCCTTATTATCCCCCCCTTTATTCCCTTATATCCCCTCTTTATTCCCCTATATCTCCCCTTTATTCCCCCTTATTATCCCCCCTTTATTCCTCTTTTTCCCCCCTTTATTCCCTTATATCCCCCCTTTATTCCCCCTTATTATCCCCCCTTTATTCTCCCTTATTATCCCCCCTTTATTCCCCTATATCCCCCCTTTATTCCCCTTTATTCCCCCCCCATATCCCCCCCTTTATTCCCCTATATCCCCCCTTTAGTCCCCTTTATCCCCCCTTTATTCCCCCTTATTATCCCCCCTTTATTCCCCTTTATCTCCCTATTTATTCCCCTTTATCCCCCCTTATTATCCCCCCTTTATTCCCTTATATCCCCTCTTTATTCCCCTTTAACCCCCCTTTATTCCCCTTTATCCCCCTCTTTATTCCCCTTTATTCCCCCTTATCATCCCCCCTTTATTCCCCCCTTTAATCCCCTTTATCCCCCTCTTTATTCCCCCCTTATTATCCCCCCCTTTATTCCCCTATATCTCCCCTTTATTCCCCCTTATTATCCCCCCTTTATTCCCCCTTATTATCCTCCCCTTTATCCTCCCCTTTATTCCCCCTTATTATCCCCCCTTTATTCCCCTTTATTCCCCCCCTTTATCCCTCCATATTTGTTCTCCCCCTTTATTCCCCCATCTATTCCCCCCTTTATCCCCCCCATTTATTCCCCCATTTACTCCCCCCTTTATTCCCCCTTATTATTCCCCCCCTTATTTGTTCCCCCCTATCCCCCCCTTTATTCCCCTATTTATTCCCCCTATATCCCCCCCTTTATTCCCCTGTATTCTCCCCTTTATTCCCCCCTTTATCCCCCCCATTTATTCCCACTTTATCCCCCCTATTTACCCCCTTTTATCCCCAAGAACCTCGTCTGTTCGCCCCCCCCCCCATGATGGCGCCTCCACCACCCCCCTGTGCACCATTTCCAACCCTTTTTGTGAAGAAATCACCCCAAATTTCCAACCTTGACCCCCCACCCCGGTTCAACCTGAGCCCGTTTCCTCCTCCACCCCCAACCTGGGTGGTGCCAAATAACCAAATCACAGCAGGGGGAGGGGACGGACGGACGGACGGACAAGCTGGGGACAAAGCACAGGACACACGGACGAAACCCCACGGCCATGGGGCTCTGGGGACGTTGTCACCTCCTTGTCCTCATGGTGACAGTTTGTGGTGAGTGGAGACCAAATGGCACCAGTTTGTGTGTGGGAGGGTGGAAATTTGGGGTGATTTCTTCACAAAAAGGGGTTTTGGGTGTTGGAACAGGGTGCAAAGGGCAGTGGTGCAGTCGCCATCACTGGGGGGGGTTGAATTGATGAGGTTGGTGTCGATTAATGGTTGGATTCAACTCAGGGTTCAAAATGGCACCAGAATCACCTCAGGGCTCAAAATGGCGCCAGAATCACCTCAGGGTCAAAATGGCGCCAGAATCACCTCAGGGACAAAATGGCACCTGAATCACCTCAGGGTCAAAATGGCGCCAGAATCACCTCAGGGTCAAAATGGCGCCAGAATCACCTCAGGGACAAAATGGCACCTGAATCACCTCAGGGTACAAAATGGCACCAGAATCACCTCAGGGTCAAAATGGCGCCAAAATCACCTCAGGATCAAAATGGCGCCAGATTCACCTAAGGATCAAAATGGCCCCAAAATCACCTCAGGATCAAAATGGCCCCAAAATCACCTCAGGGTCAAAATGACGCTTGAATCACATCAGGGTTCAAAATGGCGCCAGAATCACATCCGGGTTCAAAATGGCGCCAAAATCAACTCAGGATCAAAATGGCGCCAGAATCACCTCACGGTCAAAATGGCGCCAAAATCACCTCAGGGTCAAAATGGCGCCAGAATCACCTCAGGATCAAAATGGCGCCAGATTCACCTCAGGGTCAAAATGGCGCCAGAATCACCTCAGGGTCAAAATGGCGCCAGAATCACCTCAGGGATCAAAATGGCGCCAGAATCACCTCAGGGTCAAAATGGCGCCAGAATCACCTCAGGGCTCAAAATGGCACCAAAATCACCTCAGGATCAAAATGGCGCCAAAATCACCTCAGGATCAAAATGGCGCCAAAATCACCTCAGGATCAAGATGGCGCCAGAATCACCTCAGGATCAAAATGGCGCCAAAATCACCTGAAATGGCCAAAAAATAACCCAATTTTTACGCTGAATTTTAAGTCAATTTTATCAACAAAATCCTAAAAACCACTTTACACACAATTTTTCGCCTCCTGGAAAGATTTTGGGCCCAGAACAAACGAAATGTTCTTGTTTGCTGGGGGCTAAAGGGACTTTGTGCCATTTTGAAACCACCGGCTAAAGCAAATAAACCATTTCTCAACCTCAGTGGGATAATTAACCCGCTAACGAGGTTTCCTTCCCCTTCTGCTGATTAATCTCCTTATTAAGTCATCATGGGAGGCTTTGATCTATAAATCACATCTCCTCTATTTTAGTCATGAGGTGATTTTGGCGCCATTTTGACCCTGAGGTGATTCTGGCGCCATTTTGACCCTGAGGTGTTTTTGGTGCCATTTTGACCCTGAGGTGATTCAGGCTCCATTTTGAGCCCTGAGGTGATTCTGGTGCCATTCTGAGCCCTGAGGTGATTTTGGCGCCATTTTCAGCCCTGAGGTGATTCTGGCGCCATTTTGATCCCTGAGGTGATTCTGGTGCCATTTTGACCCTGAGGCGATTCTGGCGCCATTTTGACCGTGAGGTGATTCTGGCGCCATTTTGATCCTGAGGTGATTTTGGCGCCATTTTGACCCTGAGGTGATTCTGGCGCCATTTTGAACCCTGATGTGATTCAGGCGTCATTTTGACCCTGAGGTGATTTTGGGGCCATTTTGATCCTGAGGTGATTTTGGCGCCATTTTGATCCTTAGGTGAATCTGCGCCATTTTGATCCTGAGGTGATTCTGGTGCCATTTTGACCCTGAGGTGATTCAGGTGCCATTTTGATCCCTGAGGTGATTCTGGCGCCATTTTGAACCCTGAGGTGATTCAGGTGCCATTTTGCCCCTGAGGTGATTCTGGCGCCATTTTGAGCCTGAGGTGATTTTGGCGCCATTTTGACCCTGAGGTGATTCAGGCGCCATTTTGACCCTGAGATGAATCCAACCATTAACTGCCACCAACCCTTAGAACCTCATCAACTCACCCCTCCATTGACGACGACTCCACCACCGCCCTGTGCACCCTGTTCCGACACCCAACAACCCTTTTCGTGAATAAATCACCCCAAATTTCCCCCCTCACCCCATCCGTGGTAAAGACAAGCGACACCTTTTCACCTCTTGTGTCCCCCTTAGACTCAATCAACCACCCGTTGACCGCGCCGGCCGAGCTTCGCTTGGCCAACGGCCCCAACCGCTGCTCCGGACGAGTCGAGATCCTCCATGATCGCCAATGGGGAACCATCTGCGACGACGAATGGAGCTTCCCCAACGCCGCCGTGGTTTGCCGGCAACTCCGTTGCGGCGCGGCGCTCTCGGCGTACGGCGGCGCTCATTTTGGCCAAGGATCAGGCCCCATTTGGTTGGACAACGTCCAGTGCAGGGGGAATGAAGACGCCTTGACCCAATGTCGGGCCAGGCCTTGGGGCGTCAACAATTGCGACCACGGCGAGGACGCCAGCGTGACGTGCGCGGGGGACGGCGACGAGAAGTTGGGTGAAGGATCTTCCGATCTGGAGTTTCCTGGTGCTTCCATGGTTCTGCATCAAGGTTCGGGCGGTAGAATGTTGGGCGGGTGATCTTGTCGCCGTTGGTGACGCGCTGGTGGGTTTTGGTGGTGAAGGGAAGGAGGAGGAGCGATAAGAGGATGGGAGTTGGTGGCCTTTGGGAGAGGAGAATCATGAGATCGACGAGTCGTTTTGGTTGGGAAAGACCTTTAAGGTCATCGAGTCCAACCACGACCCAACTGTGTCACTAAATGTCCATGAGAACCTCGTCTGTTCAACCCTCAATGGTTGGAGACCCTTCAATGTCCCTTCAACCCAATTTGTCCCATAATCATTGAATTATAGAAACGTTTTGCTTGGAAAAGACCTTGAAGATCATCGAGTCCAACCACAACCCAACTGCGTCACTAAATGTCCCCAAGAACCTCGTCTGTTCAACCCTCCAGCCTGTTCCAACGCCCGGCAAATAAGTATTTGTAGATTTAGGCTGGATCTTGGGAACAATTTCTTCCCACCAAGGGTTGTTGGGTGTTGCTTCTCAAGGGATATTTTAGTGACAGAGTTGTGTTGTGGTTGGACTCAATGACCTTGAGCATCTTTTCCAACCACAATGATTCTATAATTCAATGATTATGGGACAAATTGGGTTGAAGGGACATTGAAGGGTCACCAACCATTAAGGGTTGAGCAGATGAGGTTCTCAGGGACATTTTAGAGTTGGGTTGTGGTTGGACTCGATGATCTTGAAGGTATTTTCCAACCAAAATGATTCTGCAATTCAATGATTATGGGACAAATTGGGTTGAAGGGACATTGAAGGGTCTCCATCCATTGAGGGTTGAACAGACGAGGTTCTTGGGGACATTTTAGTGACACAGTTGGGTTGTGGTTGGACTCAATGACCTTAAAGGTCTTTCCCAACCAAAAAGATTGTGTGATTCAACCATTACGGAACAAATCGGGTTGAAGGGACATTGAAGGGTCCCTTGTTTTCTGTGTCGTGAGCAGATGTACGCCTGCAGAACGGCCCCAGCCGCTGCGCCGGGCGCGTGGAGATGCTCCGGCACCACCAATGGGGGACGGTGTGCGACCGCGGTTGGGGCCTCGCCGAGGCCACCGTGGTTTGCCGGCAGCTGGGCTGCGGTTCGGCCGTCTCGGCGCCGCGAGCCGCTCGCTTCGGCCAAGGCTCCGGTCGCATCTGGTTGGAGAACGTCAACTGCACGGGGACGGAAGCCGCTCTCGACCGGTGCCAGGCCAGGCCGTGGGGATCCAACGGTTGCGACCACCGGCAGGACGCCGGCGTGGTCTGCTCGGGTCAGCCGCGCTCTGGGGGTCCGGGTGCGTGTGGGGTGGGGGGCGGGATCAGCTCGATCGTGTCGCAGGGAGGCAGGGACTCTATGGTCACTGGTGACCCCAGGACCACCCCGCCGTGGTCATTGGTGACCCCAAGATCCTTCCAATAGTCATTGTTGACCCCAAGATCCCTCCAATAGTCATTGTTGACCCCAAGATCCCTCCAATAGTCATTGTTGACCCCAAGATCTTTCCAATAGTCATTGTTGACCCCAAGATCCCTCCAATAGTCATTGTTGACCCCAAGATCCCTCCAATAGTCATTGTTGACCCCAAGATCCTTCCAATAGTCATTGTTGACCCCAAGATCCCTCCAATAGTCATTGTTGACCCCAAGATCCTTCCAATAGTCATTGTTGACCCCAAGATCCCTCCAATAGTCATTGTTGATCTCAAGATCCATCCAATAGTCATTGTTGACCCCAAGATGCCTCCAATAGTCACTGTTGACCCCAAGAGTCTCCCATCATCACCCACCGCTGACCCCAGGACCCCTCCCATGGTCGCTGGTGACCAGAGGACCCCTCCCATGGTCACTGGTGACCCCAAGTTCTTCCCATCATCACTGTTGACCCCAAGACCCCTCCCATAGACACTGTTGACCCCAAGATCCCTCCAATAGTCATTGTTGATCCCAAGATCCCTCCAATAGTCATTGTTGACCCCAAGATCCTTCCAATAGTCACTGTTGACCCCAAGAGTCTCCCATCATCACCGCTGACCCCAGGACCCCTCCCATGGTCGCTGGTGACCAGAGGACCCCTCCCATGGTCACTGGTGACCCCAGGACCACCCCACCATGGTCATTGGTGACCCCAAGATCCTTCCAATAGTCATTGTTGACCCCAAGATCCCTCCAATAGTCATTGTTGACCCCAAGAGTCTCCCATCATCACCGCTGACCTCAGGACCCCTCCCATGGTCACTGGTGACCTCAGGACCACCCCACCGTGGTCACTGGTGACCCCAAGATCCATCTAATAGTCATTGTTGATCCCAAGATCCCTCCAATAGTCATTGTTGACCCCAAGATCCTTCCAATAGTCATTGTTGACCCCAAGATCCCTCCAATAGTCATTGTTGACCCCAAGATCTTTCCAATAGTCATTGTTGACCCCAAGACTCTCCCATCATCAGTGTTGACCTCAGGACCCCTCCCATGGTCACTGGTGACCCCAAGTTCTTCCTATGGTCACTGGTGACCCCAAGACCTCTCCCATAGACACTGTTGACCCCAAGATCCCTCCAATAGTCATTGTTGACCCCAAGACTCTCCCATCATCACCGTTGACCCCAGGACCACCTCATAGTCCCCGTTGACCCCAGAACCGCCCCCAACCGGCCCCGTGGTGGACGCTCACCCACGACCACTCCCCTTGGACCATTCGCAGCCGCCGACACCTCGAGCCAGCGCTCGCTACGACTGGTCAACGGCTCCAACAGCTGCATGGGCAGAGTCGAGGTCTTCCACGACTACAAGTGGGGCACGGTGTGCGACGACGGTTGGGACCTCCAAGACGCCGCCGTGGTTTGCCGGGAGCTGGGCTGCGGGACGGCGCTGTTGGCGTCGGACTCGGCGCGTTTCGGGCCGGGATCGGATCCCATCTGGTTGGACGACGTGGATTGCGTGGGGAGCGAATCCACCCTCGCCGCGTGCCGGCTGAGCGCCTGGGGGGAACACAACTGCGGCCACAGCGAGGACGCCGGAGTAGTGTGCTCAGGTAACGGCGGTGGGCGCGCCGGGGCGGTTGGTGTCCATCTAAGGTGGGTTTTGATGGGTTCTGGAGGTTCTGATTCACGCAAAGAAACCACATCCCCAAGAGCCTCGTCTATACGTCTTTGAACGATGAGGTTCTTATGGACGTGGGTTGGTGATGGTGTTGGGTTGTAGTTGCACTCCATGATCTTGAGGTTCATAGAACCACAGAATCATCTTGATTAGAGGATAACGTCAAGATTGAGTCCAACCATAACCTAAATCTAGCACTAAACCACATCCTTATCTATACGTCTTTGAACGATGAGGTTCTTATGGACGTGGGTTGGTGATGGTGGTGGGTTATGGTTGGACTCTATGATCTTGAGGTTCATAGAACCACAGAACCATCTTGATCTTGACGTTCTCCTCCAACCATAACCTAAATCTAGCACTAAACCACATCCTCATCTATATGTCTTTGAACAATGAGGTTCTTATGGACGTGGGTTGGTGATGGTGTTGGGTTTTGGTTGGACTCCATGATCTTGAGGGTCATAGAAGCACAGAATCATCTTGGTTGGAGAACGTCAAGATCGAGTCCAACCATAACCTAAATCTAGCACTAAACCACATCCTCGTCTATACGTCTTTGAACAATGAGGTTCTTATGGACGTGGGTTGGTGATGGTGGTGGGTTATGGTTGGACTCTATGATCTTGAGGGTCATAGAATCACAGAATCATCTTGATTGGAGGAGAACCTCAAGATCGAGTCCAACCATAACCTAAATCTAGCGCTAAACCACATCCTCATCTCTACGTCTTTGAACAATGAGGTTCTTATTGACGTGGGTTGGTGATGGTGATGGGTTTTGGTTGGACTCGATGATCTTGAGGTTCGTAGAACCACAGAACCATCTTGATCTTGACGTTCTCCTCCAACCACAACCTAAATCTAGCACTAAACCACATCCTCATCTCTACGTCTTTGAACAACGAGGTTCTTATGGACGTGGTTGGGTTCTGTTTGGACTCCATGATGCTGAGGGTCTCTCTGCTCCGTCCCCCAGGTCCCAACCCCTTCTCGGTGCGTGTGACAGGCGGCCCCGGTCCCTGCGCGGGGCGCGTGGAGGTGCTGTACAACGCGACCTGGCGCGGGGTGTGCAGCAGCGGCTGGAGCTTGCTGGAAGCCGGGGTGCTGTGCAGGCAGCTGGGCTGCGGACCGGCCCAATCCGTGCCCTCCGGAGCCCAGTTTGGCGCTGGAGACCACCGGGACTTACTGGAGGGGCTGAACTGCCGGGGGAGCGAGTCGCTGCTGCTGGAGTGTCAGCAGATGGAGATGGCGCCGGGGCCGTGCCGGCTCGGCGCGCCGGCCGCCGTGGTGTGCGCCGAGCAGAGAGGTGAGCGCTGGGATCCTCGCCGGGGCCGCAACTTGTGGCCTTTTCATACTTAAACTGGGCCTAGAAGAAAGGACAGACCTTATTATGGCCTTTTCATACTTAAACTGGGCCTAGAAGAAAGGCCAGACCTTACTGCAGCCTTTCTGTACTTAAACTGGGCCTAGAAGAAAGGACAGACCTTACTGCGGCCTTTCTGTACTTAAAATGGGTCTAGAAGAAAGGAAACACCTTATTGTGGTCCTTGCTTACTTAAACTGGGCCTAGAAGAAAGGAAAGACCTTATTATGGTCTTTTCATACTTAAACTGGGCCTAGAAGAAAGGAAAGACCTTATTATGGTCTTTTCATACTTAAACTGGGCCTAGAAGAAAGGAAAGACCTTATGGCCTTTTCAAACACTAAATGGGTCTATGAGAAAGGAAACATCTTATTGTGGCCTTTTCATACTTAAACTGGGCCTAGAAGAAAGGAGAGACCTTATGGCCTTTTCATACTTAAACTGGGCCTAGAAGAAAGGACATACCTTATTATGGCCTTTTCATACTTAAACTGGGCCTAGAAGAAAGGACAGACCTTATTATGGCCTTTTCATACTTAAACTGGGCCTAGAAGAAAGGCCAGACCTTACTGCAACCTTTCTGTACTTAAACTGGGCCTAGAAGAAAGGACAGACCTTACTGTGGCCTTTCCGTACTTAAAATGGGCCTAGAAGAAAGGAAAGACCTTATTATGGCCTTTTCATACTTAAACTGGGCCTAGAAGAAAGGAAAGACCTTATTATGGCCTTTTCATACTTAAACTGGGCCTAGAAGAAAGGCCAGACCTTACTGCAACCTTTCTGTACTTAAACTGGGCCTAGAAGAAAGGCCAGACCTTACTGTGGCCTTTCCGTACTTAAAATGGGCCTAGAAGAAAGGAAAGACCTTATTATGGCCTTTTCATACTTAAACTGGGCCTAGAAGAAAGGAAAGACCTTATTATGGCCTTTTCATACTTAAACTGGGCCTAGAAGAAAGGCCAGACCTTACTGTGGCCTTTCCGTACTTAAAATGGGCCTAGAAGAAAGGAAAGACCTTATTATGGTCTTTTCATACTTAAACTGGGCCTAGAAGAAAGGAAAGACCTTATTATGGCCTTTTCATACTTAAACTGGGCCTAGAAGAAAGGCCAGACCTTACTGTGGCCTTTCCGTACTTAAAATGGGCCTAGAAGAAAGGAAAGACCTTATTATGGCCTTTTCATACTTAAACTGGGCCTAGAAGAAAGGAAAGACCTTATTATGGCCTTTTCATACTTAAACTGGTCCTAGAAGAAAGGAAAGACCTTATTATGGCCTTTTCATACTTAAACTGGGCCTAGAAGAAAGGCCAGACCTTACTGCGGCCTTACAGGGCCGATAAGAAAGATGGTGCCAGACATATTGGTAAGGCCTGTGGCGATAGGACAAGGGGTGATGGTTTTAAACTAAAAGAGGGGAGATTTAGGCTGGACATGGCGAGATTGTTGCTCCTGAGGCTGCTGAGAGCCCGGCCCAGGTTGCCCAGAGAGGTGGTGGATGAAGCACCCATGGAAACACCCAACGTCCCGTTGGACGGGGCTCTGAGCACCCTGAGCTGGGTGAAGATGTCGCTGCTTGTTGAGCTCGGACTAAATGACCCTTAAACTCCACTTGCGACCCCAAATATTCTCCGATTCCATCGGAGCTGAAGGATGAGAAGCGCGGAGATATTGAGCATCCAACCAACGCCAACGTTCTCCCCTCTTCCCGCAGAGCTCGTGGCGTCCTGCTCGGTGCTCGAGGGTCTCGTCGGCGCGGCCGCCGCGCTCTGCGGGACCCTCTTGATCCTCTACGTGTGGACGAGGTGCGGAAGACGCGCCGGACGCTCCCGAGGTACGAGGGGGACGTGGATGGGTCCCCCAAACTCGGGGTGGGGGGTTCCCCAATCCATCCATCGCCTCGTTGCTTCGTCTTGCAGACAAAGCGCTCGGAAAGAAGATGGAGGACGCCGGGACTTCACCTGAGGCTTAAGTGGTGAAGGACCCCACGAGACCACGTTTGGTGGAGCCAGAAGAGCGGAGCGGCCGCTGAAATGGTCAGGAGAGGGGACCCCGTGTACCCCGGAGCCCCCAACTCATTGCACAGGGTCCCGGTTCCTCCACACGGCACCACAAAGTCCCTTGATCTCCACCGCAAAGTCCCTCAATCTCCACCACAAAGTCCCTCGATCTCCACCGCAAAGTCCCTCAATCTCCACCACAAAGTCCCTCAATCTCCACCTCAAAGTCCCTCAATCTCCACCACAAAGTCCCTCAATCTCCACCTCAAAGTCCATTGATCTCCACCGCAAAGTCCTTCAATCTCCACCTCAGAGTCCTTCAATCTCCACCACAAAGTCCATTGATCTCCACCACAAAGTCCCTCAATCTCTACCACAAAGTCCCTCAATCTCCACCACAAAGTCCCTCAATCTCCACCTCAAAGTCCCTCAATCTCACCCACAAAGTCCCTCAATCTCACCCACAAAGTCCCTCAATCTCCCCCACAAAGTCCCTCAATCTCCACCACAAAGTCCCTCAATCTCCACCACATACTACATTGATCTCCACCGCAAAGTCCCTCAATCTCCACCGCAAAGTCCCTCAATCTCCACCACAAAGTCCCTCAATCTCCACCACAAAGTCCCTCGATCTCCACCACAAAGTCCCTCAATCTCCACCTCAAAGTCCCTCCATCTCCACCACAAAGTCCCTCAATCTCCACCTCAAAGTCCCTCGATCTCCACCACAAAGTCCCTCAATCTCCACCACAAAGTCCTTCAATCTCCACCACAAAGTCCCTCAATCTCCACCACAAAGTCCATCAATCTCTACCTCAAAGTCCCTCAATCTCCACCACAAAGTCCATTGATCTCCACCACAAAGTCCCTCAATCTCCACCACAAAGTCCATTGATCTCCACCACAAAGTCCATCAATCTCCACCTCAGAGTCCCTCAGTCTCCACCACAAAGTCCCTCAATCTCCACCACAAAGTCCCTCAATCTCCACCACAAAGTCCTTCAATCTCCACCGCAAAGTCCATTGATCTCCACCACAAACTCCCTCAATCTCCACCACAAACTCCATCAATCTCCACCACAAAGTCCCTCAATCTCCAAGATCTTCTCAGAATAACCCACCTCTGGTCTTCTCAACATCCCGACCTCCGCCACCTCCTCTTATTCCCAGTATAACCAGTATAATCCTCTTTTCCTATACTGGAACAGGTTGCCCAGAGAGGTGGTGGATGAACCACCCAACGTCCCGTTGGACGGGGCTCTGAGCACCCTGAGCTGGGTGAAGATGTCCCTGCTCGTTGGTGTTGGGCTCAATGACCCTTCAATGTCCCTTCAACCCAATTTGTCCCATAATCGTTGAATTATAGAATCATTGTGGTTGGAAAAGACCTTTAAGATCATCGAGTCCAACTCAACGGTGTCACAACTGTGTCTGGAGCATCTTTTGGATGGAGAAAGGTTGAGGGGTGTTGAGCTGGAGAAGAGAAGCTGAGAGGGATGTGATCATGGGATCGATATCTCGGCGTGGGTGGCAGAGGGTGGACCAGTGGTGCCCAAGGCCAGGATGAGGCCCAGACTGAAACATAATGAGGAGAAATGCAATTAATCACATCCTGGATCCCAACGCTCTTCACCTCCCGCCTTCCTGACCGGGACAGCAGCCCAAAGTTGGGCCTAGTTTGAGTTGGGCCCAGTTTGAGTTGGGACCAGTTTGAGTTGGGACCAGTTTGGGTCTTGCTCCTAAGAGGAGCAAGATTTCGATGATTCCACGATTCGATCTTTCGATGATTCGATATTTTGATGATTCGGTCTTTCAATGATTCGATATTTCGATGATTTGATGATTTGGTGTTTCAATGATATGATGATTTGATCTTTCAATTATTCGATATTTCGATGATTTGATCTTCCAATGATTCAATGATTTGATGATTCGATCTTTCGATGATTCAATGATTCGATGATTTGATCTTTTGATGAATCGATGATTTGATCTTTCAATGATTCGATGATTTGATCTTTTGATGATTCAATGATTTGATGATTTGATGATTCGATGATTCAATTATTCGATGATTCGATATTTCAATGATTCGATGTTTCGATGATTCAATCTTTCAATGATTTGATGATTCAATCTTTCAATGATTCGATAATTCGATATTTTGATGATTCGATGATTCGATATTTCGATGATTCGATGATTCAACATTTCGATGATTCGATATTTCGATGATTCAATGATTCGATGATTCAACATTTCAATGATTCGATATTTTGATGATTCAATGATTTGATGATTCGATATTTCGATGATTCAATATTTCGATGATTCAATGATTCGATGATTCGATATTTCGATGATTCAATATTTCGATGATTCAATGATTCGATGATTCGATATTTCGATGATTCGATATTTTGATGATTTGATGATTCGATATTTCGATGATTCGATGATTTAATGATTCGATATTTCGATGATTCGATATTTTGATGATTCAATGATTTGATGATTCAACATTTCGATGATTCGATATTTCGATGATTGGATATTTAGATGATTCAATGATTCGATGATTCAACGTTTTGATGATTCGATATTTCGATGATTCAATATTTTGATGATTCGATGATTCGATATTTCGATGATTTGATATTTCGATGATTCGATGATTTGATGATTCAACATTTCGATGATTCGATATTTCGATGATTCGATATTTTGATGATTCAATGATTCGATATTTCAATGATTCAATATTTCAATGATTCGATATTTCGATGATTCAACGTTTCGATGATTCGATATTTCGATGATTCGCTATTTCGACGATTCAACGATTCAATAATTCAACATTTCAATGATTCGATCTTTCAATATTCCGACAATTCTACATTCCGCAGGCCACATCTCCCCAAGGTTTGACTTCACGCTTCCCCGGGGGATCAAACCCCCAAACTCCCGACCATCAGAATGGCTGTAGGGCCACGATTTCCCCACCGGGCCACGACATTTCGTGGCATTTGCCGTCATCTCTTTGCTCCCAGGTGGTTTGTTTGCAAAGAGAAGGAA
Source organism: Streptopelia decaocto (assembly GCF_964273445.1). Lineage (NCBI taxonomy): Eukaryota > Metazoa > Chordata > Aves > Columbiformes > Columbidae > Streptopelia > Streptopelia decaocto. Next base: position 33,730 of record NW_028116295.1, read on the forward strand.
CAAAGTCCTCGGACTCACTGATCTCACCAGTCGCCTTTCCCCGCCGCTCGGCTTTTGATGAGTTTTGACTCGTTTCCAGCCCAATTTTCACCTTATTTCTTGTGTCTTTGTTTCTTACGCTCCCTTTTTATACCTTTTTGTGTTCAGCCCATTGAACCATCGAATCATTTGCGTTGGAAAAGACCTTTAAGATCATTGAGTCCAACCACAACTCAACTGTGTCACTAAAATGTCCCAAAGAACCTCGTCTGCTCGACCATCAATGGTTGGTGACCCTTCAATGTCCCTTCAACCCAATTTGTCCCATAATCATTGAATTATAGAATCATTTGGGTTGGAAAAGACCTTTAAGATCACCGAGTCCAACCACAACCCAACTGTGTCACTAAAATGTCCCCAAGAACCTCGTCTGCTCGACCCTCAATGGTTGGAGACCCTTCAATGTCCCTTCAACCCAATTTGTCCCATAATCATTGAATTATAGAATCATTTGGGTTGGAAAAGACCTTGAAGATCATTGAGTCCAACCACAACTCAACCATGTCACTAAATGTCCCCAAGAACCTCGTCTGCTCGACCATCAATGGTTGGTGACCCTTCAATGTCCCTTCAACCCAATTTGTCCCATAATCATTGAATTATAGAATCATTGTGGTTGGAAAAGACCTTTAAGATCATCGAGTCCAACCACAACCCAACTCTGTCACTAAAATGTCCCCAAGAACCTCGTCTGCTCGACCATCAATGGTTGGTGACCCTTCAATGTCCCTTCAACCCAATTTGTCCCATAATAATTGAATTATAGAATCATTTGGGTTGGAAAAGACCTTTAAGATCACCGAGTCCAACCACAACCCAACTGTGTCACTAAATGTCCCCAAGAACCTCGTCTGCTCAACCCTCAATGGTTGGTGACCCTTCAATGTCCCTTCAACCCAATTTGTCCCATAATAATTGAATTATAGAATCATTTGGGTTGGAAAAGACCCTCAAGGTCATCGAGTCCAACCACAACCCAACTGTGTCACTAAATGTCCCCAAGAACCTCGTCTGCTCAACCCTCAATGGTTGGTGACCCTTCAATGTCCCTTCAACCCAATTTGTCCCATAATCATTGAATTATAGAATCATTTGGGTTGGAAAAGACCTTTAAGATCATCGAGTCCAACCACAACCCAACTCTGTCACTAAAATACCCCTTGACAACCTCATTTGGTCAACCCTACAAGGATGGCGTCTCCACCACCACCCTGGGGTGTTGCAACACCCGACAATTGGCCATTTTGTGAAGAAATCCCCCCAAATTTCCAACCTCAACCTCCTCCGAGGCCTCGTTTCCCCTCATCTTGTTGCTTGGGAGAAGACACCAACCCCCTCCACGCAAATCGAGTCCAATCGCGTCGCCGCAACACCCGAAATTCACACCGCGACGCATCCTTGAAGCGACGGCTGATAACGAAGCCAACGTCGCGCTAATTGCTCAAAGGATTGATTGATCTCATTACAATCGATCGTCTCGTACCGGCACACGGCGGCGGCCGCGGGGGCGACGACCCGAGCGTGACGGGGCTGTTGTTTGCTCTGTGTTTTCCGGGAACAACCGTTGAGCAACACCGAGCGGGTCACAACCTGGTGGAGCTTCAGAGGAGGTGACACCCCCATGGGGGTGGAGGAAGAGGAGGGTTCGGCACAAGAAACCACAGCGGGACGCGGCGAATCGACCGGTGGGACCCCCAAGGACATGGGGACGTCGGGGGGTGTCCGTCAGTCGTCCAGATGTCAACCCGCGCGCGTCGGGGCCGTGAGCGTGGGGACCGTTCTCCTCGTGGTGTGTTTTTGGGGTGAGTGGGTTCTTCTCCTGAATGGGGGGGTGAAACGAGGCCGATGGTTGCGCCGGGGTGGGGTTGAAGTGGGAAATTTGGGGTGATTTGGTCACAAAAAGGGGTGTTGGGTGTTGGAATGGGGTGCAGAGGGCGGTGGTGGAGTTGCCATCAATGGAGGGTTGAGTTGATGAGGTTCTCGGGGACATTTAGTGACACGGTTGGGTTGTGGTTGGACTCGATGATCTTCAAGGTCTTTCCCAACCACAATGAGTCTATAATTCAATGATTATGGGACAAATTGTGTTGAAGGGACATTGAAGGGTCTCCAACCATTGAGGGTTGAACAGACGAGGTTCTTGGGGACATTTTAGTGACACGGTTGGGTTGTGGTTGGGCCTATGGTAGCAAGACTAGGCCTTCTGCAGCAAGACTGGGCCTAAAGAAGGAAGACTAGGCCTCATGTAGCCAGACTGGGCCTCATGTAGCAAGACTAGACCTAAAGTAGCAAGACTAGGCCTCATGTAGCAAGACAAGGCCTGACGTAGCAAGACTAGGCCTCATGTAGCAAGAATAGGCCTCATGTAGCAAGGCCAGGCCTAAAGTAGGAAGACTGGGCCTAATGTAGCAAGACTGGGCATAAAGTAGGAAGACTAGGCCTCATGTAGCAAGACAAGGCCTAACATAGCAAGACTAGGCCTAAAGTAGCAAGACTAGGCCTCATGTAGCAAGACTAGGTCTAACGTAGCAAGACTAGGTCTAACGTAGCAAGACTAGGTCTAACGTAGCAAGACTAGGCCTAACGTAGTAAGACTAGGCCTAACGTAGCAAGACTAAGCCTAATGTAGCAAGAGTAGGCCTCGTAGCAAGACTAGGTCTAACGTAGCAAGACTAGGCCTGACGTAGCAAGACTAGGCCTAACATAGCAAGACTAGGCCTAAAGTAGCAAGACTAGGCCTCGTAGCAAGAGCAGACCTAACATAGCAAGACTAGGCCTAAGCCTAGAACTCTATCAAAACTCGAACTCTCTCAAGACTCGGCTTAATTCTAATCCCGCGACTCCGCCTATGACTCCGTGCTTCTCCAACTCACCCATCTCCCGTTTCTCTCCCCCCGCAGGCGCCTCGTCCTCCGTCCCGGCCGATCTCCGCCTATCCGGCGGCCCCGGGCGCTGCGCCGGGCGCGTGGAGCTGCTGCGCAACGGGACGTGGGGGACGGTGTGCGACGACGGTTGGGGCCCCCCCGAGGGCCGTGTGGTTTGCCGGCGGCTGGGCTGCGGGACGCTGCTGTCGGTGGCGCCGGGAACGCGCTACGGCCAAGGGACGGGCCCCATCTGGTTAGACGAGCTTAACTGCACCGGGGACGAGAGGGACCTGTGGGAATGTCCCGCGCGGCCGTGGGGGGAGCACAACTGTCAGCACGTGGAGGACGCCGCCGTCGAGTGCTCGGGTAGGCCGGGGGGGCGGGAAATGGCTCTTAGGCACGGTTTTAAAAGGGTTAAGCGGAGGATGGTGGAGTTGTTTGGGCCTCATGTAGCAAGACTAGGTCTACTGTAGCAAGACTAGGCCTCATGTAGCAAGACTAGGTCTAGTGTAGCAAGACTAGGCCTCATGTAGCAAGACTAGGTCTAGTGTAGCAAGACTAGGCCTCATGTAACAAGACTAGGTCTATTGTAGCAAGACTAGGCCTCATGTAGCAAGACTAGGTCTAGTGTAGCAAGACTAGGCCTCATGTAACAAGACTGTGGCTGATGTAGAAAGACTAGGCCTAATATAGCAAGACAAGGCCTAATGTAACAAGATTAGGCCTCATGTAGCAGGACTAGGCGTCATATAGCAAGACTAGGCCTAGTGTAGCAAGATAAGGCCTAACGTAGCAAGAAGAGGCGCTTGGGGTAGGGGGTCCAGCCAGAAGCCGATTTCAGCGCTAAACTGCGGCGCTAAACCTCGTCTAAATGCCATGAGACCAGGCCTCATATAGCAAGACAAGGCCTAAAGTAGCAAGACTAGGCCTCATGTAGCAAGACTAGGTCTAGTGTAGCAAGACTAGGCCTCATGTAGCAAGACTAGGTCTAGTGTAGCAAGACTAGGCCTCATGTAACAAGACTAGGTCTATTGTAGCAAGACTAGGCCTCATGTAGCAAGACTAGGTCTAGTGTAGCAAGACCAGGCCTCATGTAACAAGACTGTGGCTGATGTAGAAAGACTAGGCCTAATATAGCAAGACAAGGCCTAATGTAACAAGATTAGGCCTCATGTAGCAGGACTAGGCGTCATATAGCAAGACTAGGCCTAGTGTAGCAAGATAAGGCCTAACGTAGCAAGAAGAGGCGCTTGGGGTAGGGGGTCCAGCCAGAAGCCGATTTCAGCGCTAAACTGCGGCGCTAAACCTCGTCTAAATGGCTTTAAAGCCCTCCAGGGAAGGTATAGGGCTGGTTTTGCTACATTAGGCCTGATCTTGCTACATGAGGCCTCTTCTTGCTACTCTAGGCCTAGTCTTGCTACATGAGGCTCAGTCTTGCTACACTAGGCCTAGTCTTGCTACATTAGGCCTCTTCTTGCTACATTAGGCTCAGTCTTGTTACATTAGGCCTGATCTTGCTACATTAGGCCTATTCTTGCTACATTAGGCCTAGTGTTACTAATTTAGCCCTAGTCTTGCTACACTAGGCCTATTCTTCCTACACTGGGCCCAGTCTTGCTACTTTAGGCCTAGTCTTGCTACATGAGCCTCAGTCTTGTTACATTAGGCCTGATCTTTCTACATTAGGCCTATTCTTGCTACATTAGGCGCAGTCTTGCTACATTAGGCCCAGTCTTGCTACGTGAGGCCTGGTCTTGCTACATTAGGCTCAGTTTTGTTACATTAGGCCTAGTCTTGCTACATGAGGCCTAGTCTTGCTACACGAGGCCTAGTCTTGCTACACTAGGCCTAGTCTTGCTATATGATGCCTAGTCCTGCTACATGAGGCCTAATCTTGTTACATTAGGCCTTGTCTTGCTATATTAGGCCTAGTCTTTCTACATCAGGCACAGTCTTGTTACATGAGGCCTAGTCTTGCTACATTAGACCTAGTCTTGCTACACTAGACCTAATCTTGCTACATGAGGCCTAGTCTTGCTACACTAGACCTAATCTTGCTACATGAGTCCTAGTCTTCCTACCTGAGGCCTAATCTTGCTACACGAGGCCTAGCCCTGCAACATGAGGCCTATTCCTCCTACACTAGGCCTAGTCTTGCTACATTAGGCCCAGTCTTGCTACACGAGGCCTAGTCCTGCAACATGAGGCCTATTCCTCCTACACTAGGCCTACTCTTGCTACATTAGGCCCAGTCTTGCTACACGAGGCCAGCCCTGCAACTTGAGGCCTATTCCTCCTACACTAGGCCTACTCTTGCTACATTAGGCCCAGTCTTGCTACATTAGGCCCAGTCTTGTTACACTAGGCCTAGTCCTACAACATTAGTCCCAGTCTCGCTCCATCACACCCGCAAGGTTCTAACAGATCTTTGTTCTTCTCACCCCCTGCGTGTCCCTCCCCCCACCGTCCCCCCCCATATTTTGGGGTCACCCCCCCCCAGACTCCAACATCAGCGCCCTGGGGACCCTCCAGCTGCTCAACGGCCCCAACCGCTGCGCCGGGAGGGTGGAGGTTCTCCATAACCACATGTGGGGGACGGTGTGCGACGACGGCTGGGACATGGCGGACGCCGCCGTGGTTTGCCGGCAGCTGGGCTGCGGGACGGCCGTGGCGGCCACCGGAGGGGCTCGTTTCGGGAGGGGACACGACCCCATTTGGTTGGACGAGGTGAACTGCACCGGCACCGAGGAGACGTTGTTCGATTGCCGGAGCCGCGCGTGGGGGAACAACAACTGCTACCACGGGGAGGACGCCGGGGTGATTTGTTCGGGTGAGTGGCCCAGGGGTGGAAAGTGGGGGGAGAGTTGGGTTCAAAATGGCGCCTGAATCACCTCAGGGCTCAAAATGGCGCCTGAATCACCTCAGAAAATGGCGCCAAAAGCCCCTCAGGGTCAAAATGGCGCCAAATCACCTCAGGGTCAAAATGGCGCCTGAATCACCTCAGGGTCAAAATGGCGCCAAAATCACCTCAGGGTCAAAATGGCACCAGAATCACCTCAGGGTCAAAATGGCGCCAAAATCACCTCAGGGACAAAATGGCCCCAAAATCACCTCAGGGCTCAAAATGGCGCCTGAATCACCTCAGAAAATGGCGCCAAAAGTCCCTCAGGGTCAAAATGGCGCCAAATCACCTCAGGGTCAAAATGGCACCTGAATCACCTCAGGGTCAAAATGGCGCCAAAATCACCTCAGGGCCAAAATGGCGCCAGAATCACCTCAGGTTCAAAATGGCGCCAGAATCACCTCAGGGTCAAAATGGCGCCAAAAGCCCCTCAGGGTCAAAATGGTGCCAAATCACCTCAGGGTCAAAATGGCCCCAAAATCACCTCGGGTCAAAATGGCGCCAAAATCACCTCAAGTTCAAAATGGCACCTGAATCACCTCAGGGTCGAAATGGCACCTGAATCACCTCAGGGTCAAAATGGCGCCAAATCACCTCAGGGTCAAAATGGCACCAGAATCACCTCAGGGTCAAAATGGCGCCAAAATCACCTCAGGGACAAAATGGCCCCAAAATCACCTCAAGTTCAAAATGGCGCCTGAATCACCTCAGGGTCGAAATGGTGCCAGAATCACCTCAGGCTCAAAATGGCGCCAAAAGCCCCTCAGGGTCAAAATGGCGCCAAATCACCTCAGGGTCAAAATGGCCCCAAAATCACCTCAAGTTCAAAATGGCGCCTGAATCACTTCAGGGTCAAAATGGCGCCTGAATCACCTCAGGGTCAAAATGGCGCCAGAATCACCTCAGGGACAAAATGGCGCCTGAATCACCTCAGGGTCAAAATGGCCCCAAAATCACCTCAGGGGTCAAAATGGCCCCAAAATCACCTCAGGGCTCAAAATGGCGCCAGAATCACCTCAGGGCTCAAAATGGCGCCAGAATCACCTCAGGGTCAAAATGGCAGCACTAGGGGCACTGAGATCACCTCAAAACACAAAACGCTGGCCCAGCTGGTCTCCCATCCAAGCACTGAACGGGCCCGACCCTGCTTAGCTTCCCAGATCAGATGAGATGGGGCGTTCTCAGGGTGCTATGACTGTATATTATACATATATATATATATATATATATATCTGTGTTCCCCAAGTATATCCTGACAGTATCTGAACTAAACCCTTTATTCAAGGGCAGAGCAGAGGGGCAGGAGAACCTCTCTGACCCACTGACCACCCCCTGTAACCCACCCCAGGTCCCATTGGCCTTCCTGTGGTCTCCCATCCAAGCACTGACCGGGCCCGACCCTGCTTAGCTTCCCAGGTCAGGCATTCACAGGGTGCTATGGCTGTGTGTATATATATATAAGGTCTCCCATCCAAGTACTGAACGGGCCCGACCCTGCTTAGCTTCCCAGATCAGGTGTTCTCATGGTGCTATGGCTGTGTAAATATATATATATATATATATATATATATATATATATATATATATAAGGTCTCCCATCCAAGCACTGACCGGGCCCGACCCTGCTTAGCTTCCCAGATCAGGCATTCTCAGGGTGCTATGGCTGTGTGTGTATATATATATATATATATATATATATATATTTAAGGTCTCCCATCCAAGCACTGACCGGGCCCGACCCTGCTTAGCTTCCCAGATCAGCCATTCTCATGGTGCTATGGCTGTGTATGTATATATGGTCTCCCATCCAAGCACTGAACGGGCCCGACCCTGCTTAGCTTCCCAGATCAGACGAGATCAGTCATGATATATATATACATATATATGTTCCCCAAGTATATCCTCATAGTATCTGAATTAAACCCGTATTTCAAGGGCAGGAGAACCTCTCTCTCCGTAACCGTCACAAGCGGCCGCGTCTCACCGTTGTGTTTCTTCTCCCCGGCAGCTTCGGGAATGTCCGCGTCCCTGGAGCTGCGCTTGGCCAACGGCTCCACGCGCTGCGCCGGCCGCGTGGAGGTGACGCACCGCGGCTCCTGGTCCCCCCTTTGCGATGACGGTTGGGGCCTCGCCGAGGCGCGGGTGGTTTGCCGGCAGCTGGGCTGCGGGACGGTGGCCTCGGCGCGCGCCGGGCGGCGATTCGGGCCGGGGAGCGGCGGGACGTGGCCGAACGGCGTGAGGTGCGTGGGCACCGAGGCGGCGCTGTCGGCGTGCGCGGTGGAGCCGCGGGGAGGACACGCGTGTGGCCGCGGGATGGAGGTCGGCGTGGTGTGCTCGGGTGAGGCCGGGTGGGGATGTCCCTGATCATTGGGGTCGGGCTCAATGACCCTTCAATGTCCCTTCAACCCAATTTGTCCCATAATCATTGAATTATAGAATAATTTTAATTGGGAGAGAGCCTCAAGTTCATCGAGTCCAACCACAACCCAACTGTGTCACTAAAATGTCCCCAAGAACCTCGTGAGTTCAGCCATCAATGGATGGAGACCCTTCAATGTCCCTTCAACTCCATTTGTCCCATAGTCATTGAATTATAGAATCATTTTGGTTGGAGAAGACCTTTAAGATCATCAAGTCCAACCACAACCCAACTCTAAAATGTCCATGAGAACCTCATCTGCTCAACCCTCAATGGATGGCGACTCTTCAATGTCCCTTCAACCCAATTTGTCCCATAATCATTGAATTATAGAATCATTTGGGTTGGAAAAGACCTTTAAGGTCATTGAGTCCAACCACAACCCAACTGTGTCACTAAATGTCCCCAAGAACCTTGTGTGTTCAGCCATCAATGGATGGAGACCCTTCAATGTCCCTTCAACCCAATTTGTCCCATAATCATTGAATTATAGACTCATTTGGGTTGGAAAAGACCTTTAAGGTCATTGAGTCCAACCACAACCCAACTGTGTCACTAAAATGTCCCCAAGAACCTCGTCTGCTCGACCATCAATGGATGGAGACCCTTCAATGTCCCTTCAACCCAATTTGTCCCATAATCATTGAATTATAGACTCATTGTGGTTGGGAAAGTCCCTCAAGATCATTGAGTCCAACCACAACCCAACTGTGTCACTAAATGTCCCCAAGAACCTCGTCTACACTTGGCGCAACACTCCACAACCTCAGAAGTTCTCCTCGCCCTTCTAAGTTCTCCTCCCTCTTGTAGGTAATTCGGACGGCAAACAAATCCGCTTGATGGACTCCGGCAACCGCTGCGCCGGGAGGGTCGAGATCCTCCACGACGGCCGCTGGGGGACGGTGTGCGACGACGGTTGGGACCTGGTGGACGCCGACGTCGTGTGCCGGCAGCTGGATTGCGGTCGAGCGCTGGCGGCGCCCGGCGGGGCTCAATTCGGCCGCGGCGTCGGCGCCATCTGGATGGACGACACCAATTGCACCGGGACGGAGGCGGCGTTGTCCGAGTGCCGGGCCCGCCCGTGGGGCAGCAATAATTGTTACCACGGGGAGGACGCCGGGGTGGTTTGTTCCGGTGAGAACGCAGGTTGGGGAGGTGGGATTGGGGACGTTCGCCATTGGGAGATGGGGGTCCCATGGGGCGACTGCTCTTCCAACCCCTAAGTGATGATTGGGACGTGATCGTGAAGGTTTTATAGACCTTCTGGAACTCTCCGGCTCCAACAAATGGAGATTAAATGGGGAATTATGGGGGATTTCTTCTCCAAAGGGTTGTTGGGTGGTGGAAAAGGGTGGTGGAGTTGCCATCAATGGAGGGTTGAATTGATGAGGTTCTTGGGGACATTGAGTGACACAGTTGGGTTGTGGTTGGATTCGATGATCTTAAAGGTCTTTTCCAACCAAAATGAGTCTATAATTCAACGTTTATGGGACAAATTGGGTTGAAGGGACATTGAAGGGTCTCCATCCATTGAGGGTTGAACAGACAAGCTTCTCAGGGACATTTAGTGACACAGTTGGGTTGTGGTTGGATTTGATGATCTTCAAGGTCTTTTCCAACCACAATGATTCTATAATTCAATGATTATGGGACAAATTGGGTTGAAGGGACATTGAAGGGTCTCCATCCATTGATGGTTGAACAGATGAGGTTCTCAGGGACATTTAGTGACACGGTTGTGTTTGGACTCAATGACCTTGAGCATCTTTTCCAACCACAATGAGTCTATAAGTCAATGTTTATGGGACAAATTGGGTTGAAGGGACATTGAAGGGTCACCAACCATTGAGGGTTGAGCAGACGAGGTTCTTGGGGACATTTTAGTGACACAGTTGGGTTGTGGTTGGACTCCATGATCTTGACCGTGTCTCCCAACCCAAACATATCCCCGATTCTGTGTTTGCAGACTCGATCATCCCCGAGCCGTCTCACCTCCGGTTGGCCAACGGCTCTCACCGCTGCGCCGGTAGAGTCGAGGTTCTTCACCAGGACGAGTGGGGAAGCATCTGCGCCCACGGTTGGGACGAGAGGGACGCCGAGGTCGTTTGCCGGCAATTGGGCTGCGGGACGGCGCTACCGGCGTCCGACGGGAAGGATTTCGGCGCCGGAGCCTCCCGCGTCTGGTTGGCCAACGTGGATTGCCAGGGGACGGAGATGGAGCTTACGGAATGTGCGGCGAGTCCGTGGGGGGAGAGCGGCTGCGCCCACGGGAAACGCGCAACCGTGGTCTGCTCGGGTGGGTGGTGATTGGGGGCTCGATGATTTGATGATTCGATGATTTGATGATTCGATGACACGATGATTCAATGATTTGGTGTTTCAATGATTTGATGATTCGATGATTTGATGATTCAATGATTTGATGATTCAATGATTTGATGATTCAATGATTTGATGTTTCAATGATTTGGTGATTGGATTATTTGATGATTCAATGGTTTGATGATTCGATGACACGATGATTTGATGATTCTATGATTTGATAATTTGATGATTCGATAATTTGATGATTCTATGATTCGATAATTTGATGATTTGATAATTTGATGATTCAATGATTCGATTATTTGATGATTTGATGATTCGATAATTTGATGATTCGATAATTTGATGACTCTATGATTCGATAATTTAATGATTCAATGATTCGATAATTTGATGATTTGATGATTCGATAATTTGATGACTCTATGATTCGATAATTTGATGATTCTATGACTCGATAATTCGATGACTTGATGATTCAATTATTCGATAATTTGATGATTCGATAATTTGATGACTCTATGATTCGATAATTTAATGATTCAATGATTTGATAATTTGATGATTTGATGATTCGATAATTTGATGACTCTATGATTCGATAATTTGATGATTCTATGACTCGATAATTCGATGACTTGATGATTCAATGATTCAATGATTCGATAATTTGATGATTCGATAATTTGATGACTCTATGATTCGATAATTTAATGATTCAATGATTCGATAATTTGATGATTTGATGATTCGATAATTTGATGATTCTATGATTCGATAATTCGATGACTTGATGATTCAATGATTCGATGATTCGATGATTTGATGATTTGATGATTCGATAATTTGATGATTCGATAATTTGATGACTCTATGATTTGATAATTTAATGATTCAATGATTCGATAATTTGATGATTTGATGATTCGATAATTTGATGATTCAATTATTCGATGATTCAATAATTTGATGATTTGATAATTTGATGATTCGATAATTTGATGACTCTATGATTCGATAATTTGATGATTCTATGATTCGATAATTCGATGACTTGATGATTCAATGATTTGATGACTCAATGATTCTATAGTTCAATGATCTGATGATTCAGCGACTTGATGACTCAATGATTTGCTGACTCAATAACTCAATGATTCACGACTTGGCGAGAAGACGCTTCGCTCCATAGACAACACCCCCACGCGGCACCGCCCCCATCCCCTCCCCCTCCACCCCGCGCGGCGCCGGGACGCTCTGACCACCCCCTACCCCTCCGCAGCCTCGGCCGTTTCCACCTTGGCCCCGGTGCGGTTGGCGGACGGTCCCGGTCGCTGCGCCGGGCGGGTGGAGCTGTTCCACGACGGCAAATGGGGGACGGTGTGCGACGACGGCTGGGACTTCGCCGACGCCCGCGTCGTGTGCCGCCAGCTGGGCTGCGGCGCCGCCATCTCGGCCCCGCGCCGCGCGCGATTCGGGCCAGGAGAGGGACCCATCTGGATGGACGACGTGAGGTGCTCCGGGAATGAAGTCGGCCTCTCCGAATGCCACAGCAAAGGATGGGGGTTCCACGGGTGCAAACACGGGGAAGACGCCGGCGTGGTTTGCTCGGGTGAGCGGTTCTATCGCTGGAATCCAACATGAGTCCAGCTGGGCTCCAACTGGAATCCAACTGGAATCCAATGGAATCCAACTGGAATCCAACTAGAAACCAACTGGAATCCAACTGGACTCCAATGGAATCCAACTGGAATCCAACTTGAGTCCAACTGGAATCCAACTGGAATCCAATGGAATCCAACTGGACTCCAATGGAATCCAACTGGACTCCAACTGGAATCCAACTGGACTCCAACTGGAATCCAATGGAATCCAACTTGAGTCCAACTGGACTCCAACTGGACTCCAACTTCCAACTGGAATCCAACTGGACTTAAACTGGAATCCAATTGGACTCCAACTGGACTCCAAGTGGAATCCAACTTGAGTCCAACTGGAATCCAAGTGGAATCCAATGGAATCCAACTGCAATCCAACTGGAATCCAATGGAATCCAACTGGAATCCAACTGGACTCCAATGGAATCCAACTTGAGTCCAACTGGAATCCAATGGAATCCAACTGGAGTCCAACTGGAATCCAACTTGAGTCCAACTGGAATCCAACTGGACTCCAAATGGAATCCAATGGAATCCAACTTGAGTCCAACTGGACTCCAACTGGAGTCCAACTGGAATCCAATGGAATCCAATGGAATCCAGCTTGAATCCAACTGGAATCCAATGGAATCCAACTGGAATCCAACTGGACTCCAATGGAATCCAACTGGACTCCAACTGGAATCCAACTGGAGTCCAACTGGAATCCAATGGAATCCAACTTGAGTCCAACTGGACTCCAACTGGACTCCAACTTCTAACTGGAATCCAACTGGACTTAAACTGGAATCCAATTGGACTCCAACTGGACTCCAAGTGGAATCCAACTTGAGTCCAACTGGAATCCAAGTGGAATCCAATGGAATCCAACTTGAGTCCAACTGGAATCCAATGGAATCCAACTGGAATCCAACTGGACTCCAATGGAATCCAACTTGAGTCCAACTGGAATCCAATGGAATCCAACTGGACTCCAACTGGAATCCAACTGGACTCCAACTGGAATCCAACTTGAGTCCAACTGGACTCCAACTGGAGTCCAACTGGAATCCAATGGAATCCAATGGAATCCAACTTGAATCCAACTGGAATCCAATGGAATCCAACTGGAATCCAACTGGACTCCAATGGAATCCAACTGGACTCCAACTGGAATCCAACTGGAGTCCAACTGGAATCCAATGGAATCCAACTTGAGTCCAACTGGACTCCAACTGGAATCCAACTTCTAACTGGAATCCAACTGGACTTCAACTGCATCCAACTGCAACCCAACTGGAATCCAAAGGAATCCAACTTGAGTCCAACTGGAATCCAACTGGACTCCAACTGGACTCCAATGGAATCCAATGGAATCCACCTTGAGTCCAACTGGACTCCAATTGGCCTCCAACCCCAACCCACCCCTGACCCTGTGCTTCTGTATCCACCCTTTCAGGATCCGACTTGGCCGACCTGGGAAGGCTCCGCCTCCTGAACGGCAGCGACTCCTGCTCCGGGCGGCTCCAGGTTTTCCACGCCGGCCGCTGGGGCGGGATCTGCGGCGCGGGCTGGGACCTGGCGGAAGCGCACGTGGCGTGTCGGCAGCTGGGCTGCGGGCCGGCGCGTTCGGCGCCACCCGCGCTCTTCGGCCCCGGCGACGGCCCCGCGTGGGTGGACGACGTGGAGTGCGCCGGGACGGAAGGCGCCATCTTCGAGTGCAAGGTCAAGGTGTGGGGCGCCCGGAGCTGCGCGCCCGAGGGACACGTGGGCGTCTCGTGCTCCGCCGACGCGGGTCAGTGCTTGGGGTGGCTCCTCCGGGTTCAACCAGCGCTTGTTCCTGCGGTTTAGGGAGCGCGAGGTGTTTTCTGGTTGGTTGGATTCCCATGGGCAAAGGGTTTGGAAGAGCCGAGGTGGCGATTGCCAGCAACCCCAGGGCTGGGGGATGTGGGCTTTTCATTGCACACAAAGTGGCCGGGCGCACCGGGCTTGTTCTTGTTCCTCTTCTTCTTCTTCTTCTTCTTCTTCTTCCTCTTGTTCTTGTTCTTGTTCTTGTTCTTCTTCTTCTTCTTCTTCTTCTTCTTCTTCCTCTTGTTCTTCTTGTTCTTCTTCTTCCTCTTCTTTCTTCTTCTTCTTCTTCTCCTTCTTCCTCTTTTCTTCTTCTTCTTCTTCTTCCTCTTGTTCTTCTTGTTCTTCTTCTTCCTCTTCTTTCTTCTTCTTCTTCTTCTCCTTCTTCCTCTTTTCTTCTTCTTCTTCTTCTTCTTCTTCTTCTTCTTCTTCTTCTTCTTCTTCTTCTTCTTCCTCTTGTTCTTCTTGTTCTTCTTCTTCCTCTTCTTTCTTCTTCTTCTTCTTCTCCTTCTTCCTCTTTTCTTCTTCTTCTTCTCCTTCTTCCTCTTCTTTTCTTCTTCTCCTTCTTCCTCTTCTTTTCTTCTGCTTCTTCTCCTTCTTCCTCTTCTTCTTTTCTTCTTCTTCTTCTTCTCCTTCTTCCTCTTCTTCTTTTCTTCTCCTTCTTCCTCTTCTTCTTTTCTTCTTCTTCCTCTTCTTCTTGTTCTTTTTCTTGTTCTTCTTGTTCCTCTTCTTGTTCTTGTTCTTCTCCCTTCTTCTTCCTCTTCTTCTTCTTGTTCTTCTTCTATTCTTCTTCCTCTTCTTGTTCTTGTTGTTCTCCTCCTTCTTCCCCTTCTTCTTCTCCTTCTTCCTCTTCTTCTTTTCTTCTTCTTCTTCCTCTTCTTCTTGTTCTTCTTCTATTCTTCTTCCTCTTCTTGTTCTTGTTCTTTTTCTTGTTCTTGTTCTTTTTCTTGTTCTTTTTCTTGTTCTTGTTGTTCTTCTTCTCCTTCTTCCTCTTCTTCTCCTTCTTTTTCTTCTTCTTCTTGTTCTTCTTCTATTCTTCTTCCTCTTCTTGTTCTTCTTCTACTTCTTCCTCTTCTTGTTCTTGTTGTTCTCCTTCTTCCTCTTCTTCTCCTCCTCCTCCTTCTTCCTCTTTTTCTTCTCCTTCTTCCTCTTCTTCTTCATCATCTTCTACTTATTTTTCGTCTTCTTGTTCTCGTTGTTCTTCTTCCTCTTCCCTTCTCTTCCTCTTCTCTTCCCTTCCCTTGGGGTTGAGGTTGGAAATGTGGGCCAATTTCTCCCCCAAAGGCCTGTGGGGCACCGAACAGGCTGCCCAGGGCAGCGCCGGAGCCGCCATCCCTGGAGGCTCAAACACACGCGGTTCTCAAGGCCACGCCGTTGGGTTACGGTTGGACTCCATCACCTTGACGGTCCGTCCCAACCCAACCAACCGATTCCAGTTGCAGATCCGGAGCCGGGGAGCTCGGAAACCCTACGGTTGGTCAACGGTCCCCACCGCTGCGCCGGGAGGGTCGAGGTCTTCCACAACCAACAATGGGGAACCATCTGCGACGACACCTGGGACCTGAAGGACGCGGCCGTGGTTTGCCGGCAGTTGGGCTGCGGGACGCCGGTGTCGGCGCCGGTTTTGTCCCATTTCGGACAAGGATCCGGCCCCATTTGGTTGGACGGGGTGAGTTGCGTGGGGACAGAAGCCACCCTGACCGAGTGCCCGGTCAAACCGTGGGGACACCACGCGTGTAACCACGTGGAAGACGCCGGAGTCGTGTGTTCAGGTAACGCTCACGCCCGCGGTCGCTTGTAAGACAAACCGCGATGGTTTGAAACTCAAAGAGGGGAGATCTAGGCTGGACATGGAGAAATTTGGGATGCTGAGGGTGGGGAGAGCCCGGCCGAGGTTGCCCAAGAGGTGGTGGATGAACCCTCAATGGTTGGAGACCCTTCAATGTCCCTTCAACCCAATTTGTCCCATAATCATTGAATTATAGAATCATTTGGGTTGGGAAAGACCTTTAAGATCATCGAATCCAACCACAACCCAACTGTGTCACTAAATGTCCCCAAGAACCTCATGTGTTCAACCATCAATGGATGGAGACCCTTCAATGTCCCTTCAACCCAATTTGTCCCATAATCATTGAATTATGGAATCATTGTGGTTGGAAAAAACCCTCAAGGTCATTGAGTCCAACCACAACCCAACTCTAAGACGTCCCTGAGAACCTTGTGTGTTCAGCCCTCAATGGATGGAGACCCTTCAATGTCCCTTCAACCCAATTTGTCCCATAATCATTGAATTATAGAATCGTTGCGGTTGGGAAAGACCTTTAAGATCATCAGGTCCAACCACAACCCAACTGTGTCACTAAATGTCCCCAAGAACCTCATCAACTCAACCCCCCAGTGATGGCAACTCCACCACCGCCCTGGGCAGCCCGTTCTGGCCCTTTTTGGGCAGAAACAACCCCAAATTCCCCATTTCCAACCTCCATTTGTGATGCTGAGGGTGGGGAGAGCCCGGCCCAGGTTGCCCAGAGAGGTGGTGGATGAAGCACCCATGGAACCACCCAACGTCCCGTTGGACGGGGCTCTGAGCACCCTGAGCTGGGTGAAGATGTCCCTGCTCGTTGGGGTTGGGCTCAATGACCCTTCAATGTCCCTTCAACCCAATTTGTCCCATAATCATTGAATTATAGAATCATTTTGGTTGGGAAAGACCCTCAAGGTCATTGAGTCCAACCAGAACCCAACTCTAAAACATCCTTGAGAACCTCATCGGCTCAACCCTCAATGGATGGAGACCCTTCAATGTCCCTTCAACCCAATTTGTCCCATAATCATTGAATTATAGACTCATTGTGGTTGGAGAAGACCCTCAAGGTCATTGAGTCCAACCACAACCCAACTCTAAAATGTCCCTGAGAACCTCATGTGTTCAACCATCAATGGATGGAGACCCTTCAATGTCCCTTCAACCCAATTTGTCCCATAATCATTGAATTATAGACTCATTGTGGTTGGGAAAGACCTTTAAGATCATCCCGTTGGACGGGGCTCCGAGCACCCTGAGCTGGGTGAAGATGTCCCTGCTCGTTGTACGAGCTCGGAAGGTCCATTTTGACCCAAACGAACCTATTCTTTCTGATTTTGGGGTGTTTTTAAGGCTCCGGCACCACCAGCGTCCCCCGCCTTCGCCTGGTTGGCGCTTTGAGCGAATGCGCCGGGAGGGTGGAGGTGTTTTACAACAACGAGTGGGGGACGGTGTGCGACGACAGCTGGGACCTGAGCGACGCCGCCGTGGTTTGCCGGCAATTGGGCTGCGGCGCGGCCGTGGCGGCGCCGGGTTCCGCTCGGTTCGGATGGGGGGCCGGTCCCATCTGGTTGGACGACGTGAGCTGCACCGGGACGGAAAGCGACTTCTTGGAATGCCGAGCCAAGACGTTGGGCATCCACAACTGTCACCACGGCGAGGACGCCGGCGTGGTGTGCGCGGGTGAGGAACCGCGGTGTAGTTTAGTAGGAAAAGACCCTCAAGATCATCAAGTCCAAGCGTTAATGCTGGCGCTAAACCACGTCCCAAAATCCCCGTCTCCATGTCTGCTCCTTCTTCCTCTTGTTCTTGTTGTTCTTCTCCTTCTTCCTCTTCTTGTTCTTCTTCTCCTTCTTCCTCTTCTTGTTCTTCTTCTCCTTCTTCCTCTTCTTCTTGTTCTTCTTCTTGTTCTTCTACTTCTTCCTCTTCTTGTTCTTGTTGTTCTTCTTCTCCTTCTTCCTCTTCTTGTTCTTGTTGTTCTTCTTCTCCTTCTTCCTCTTCTTGTTCTTGTTGTTGTTGTTCTTCTTCTCCTTCTTCCTCTTCTTCTTCTTCCTCTTCTTCTTCCTCTTCTTGTTCTTCTCCTTCTTCCTCTTCTTCTTCTTCCTCTTCTTCTTCTTCCTCTTCTTGTTCTTCTCCTTCTTCCTCTTCTTCTTCTTCCTCTTCTTCTTCCTCTTCTTGTTCTTCTTCTCCTTCTGCCTCTTCTTCTTCTCCTTCTTCCTCTTCTTGTTCTTCTTCTTCCTCTTCTTCTCCTTCTTCCTCTTCTTCTTGTTCTTCTTCTTGTTCTTCTACTTCTTCTTCCTCTTCTTGTTCTTGTTGTTCTTCTCCTCCTTCTTCTTTCTCTTCTTCTCCTTCTTCCTCTTCTTCTTGTTCTTCTACTTCTTCCTCTTCTTGTTCTTGTTGTTGCTCTTCTTCTTCTCCTCCTTCCTCTTCTTCTTCTTCCTCTTCTTCTTCTTCCTCTTCTTGTTCTTCTCCTTCTTCTTGTTCTTCTTCTTCCTCTTCTTCTTCTCCTCCTTCCTCTTCTTCTTCTCCTCCTTCCTCTTCTTCTTCTCCTCCTTCCTCCTCTTCTTGTTCTTCTTCTTCCTCTTCTTGTTCTTGTTCTTGTTCTTCTTGTTGTTCTTCTTCTTCTTGTTCCTCTTCTTCTTCTCCTTCTTCTTTCTTCTTCTTCTTCTCCTTCTTCCTCTTCTTGTTCTTCCAAGGATGTTGGGATGATCCAGGGATGTTGAGATGATCCAGAGATGTTGGGATGATCCAGGGATGTTGGGGTGTCCATGGATGTTGGGGTGTCCAAGGATTTCGGGGTGATCCAGGGATGTTGAGATGATCCAGAGATGTTGGGATGATCCAGGGATGTTGGGGTGTCCATGGATGTTGGGGTGTCCAAGGATTTCGGGGTGATCCAGGGATGTTGGGGTGTCCATGGATTTCAGGGTGATCCAGGGATGTCGGGGTGTCCATGATTTTGGGGTGATCCAGGGATGTTGAGATGATCCAGGGATGTTGGGGTGATCCATGGATGTTGGGGTGTCCATGGATGTCAGGGTGATCCATGGATGTTGGGGTGTCCAGAGATGTTGGGATGATCCAGGGATGTTGGGGTGTCCATGGATGTTGGGGTGTCCAAGGATTTTGGGGTTATCAGGGATGTTGGGGTGTTCCAAGATGTTGGGTTGGTCCATGGCTGTTGGGTTGGTCCATGGATTTCGGGGTGATCCAGCGACACCACGATGACCCAACGACATCGGGGTGACCTCCACCCACGTCCCCCCACCTTTCCCTCACCCCAAAAGCAGGTAACACCAGCTCCGCCTCCCTCCGTCTGTCCGGAGGCCCCAACCGCTGCGCCGGGCGGCTCGAGGTTCTCCACGACGGCACATGGGGGACGGTTTGCGACGACGGTTGGGACCTCACCGACGCCGCCGTGGTTTGCCGGCAGCTGGGCTGCGGCGCGGCCGCGGCGGCGCCGGGACGGGCTCGTTTCGGGCCGGGATCGGGGAGGATCTGGTTGGACGACGTGGCGTGCGCCGGGAACGAGGACAACCTGGCTCAATGCCGCGCTCGGCCCTGGGGACACAGCAACTGCAACCACGGTGAGGACGCCGGAGTGGTGTGCTCAGGTACGTCGCGGTGGCCGCGGTGACGGAGGGGAGGTCCCTTGGCCGCGTCTCCCGCTCCCGACGCGCGGTTCTTTCAGGCGCCGGAGCCGCCAACAACGCGTCGAGCGTCCGTTTGGCGGATGGGCCGCACCGTTGCGCCGGGAGGGTGGAGGTCCTGCACGAGCGGCGCTGGGGGACGGTGTGCGACGACGGATGGGACCTCAAGGACGCCGCGGTGGTTTGCCGGGAGCTGGGGTGCGGCGCGGCCGTGGCGGCGCCGGCGGGAGCGGCGTTCGGGAGGGGCCGCGATCCCATCTGGTTGGACAGGGTGGCGTGCGCCGGAGGGGAAAACGCCATCGCCGAGTGTCGGAGCCGGCCCTGGGGGGTCAATGGGTGTAGCCATGAGGAGGACGCCGGAGCCGTTTGTGCAGGTGAGGGTTGTTCCTTCCAGGAGCAAAAGCTCAGCTTGGAGATGCCGTCACCATTGTCCCCAATGTCCCCAATGTCACCTCTCCCACAGACCAGAGTCCCTTGGACGCGTTGTCCCCAATGTCACATCTCCCACAGACCAGAGACCCTTGGACACGTTGTCCCCAATGTCACATCTCCCATCACCTTGGACCCATTGTCCCCAATGTCACATCTCCCAGCCCCTTGGACACATTGTCCCCAATGTCACATCTCCCATCACCTTGGACACATTGTCCCCAATGTCACATCTCCCAGCCCCTTGAACCCATTGTCCCCAATGTCACATCTCCCAGCCCCTTGGACACATTGTCCCCAATGTCACATCTCCCACAGACCAGAGACCCTTGGACACAATGTCCCCCATGTCACATCTCCCAGCCCCTTGGACGCGTTGTCCCCAATGTCACATCTCCCAGCCCCTTGGCCACATTGTCCCCAATGTCACATCTCCCACAGACCAGAGACCCTTGGACGCATTGTCCCCAATGTCACATCTCCCATCACCTTGGACACATTGTCCCCAATGTCACATCTCCCAGCCCCTTGGATCCATTGTCCCCAATGTCACATCTCCCAGCCCCTTGGACACATTGTCCCCAATGTCACATCTCCCAGCCCCTTGGACACATTGTCCCCAATGTCACATCTCCCAGCCCCTTGGACACATTGTCCCCAATGTCACCTCTCCCAGCCCCTTGGACACGTTGTCCCCAATGTCACATCTCCCAGCCCCTTGGATCCATTGTCCCCAATGTCACCTCTCCCAGCCCCTTGGACGCGTTGTCCCCAATGTCACATCCCCCACAGACCAAAGTCCCTTGGACACGTTGTCCCCAATGTCACATCTCCCAGCACCTTGGACATTGTCCCCAAAGTCACATCTCCCACAGACCAGAGACCCTTGGACACATTGTCCCCAAAGTCACATCTCCCACAGACCAGAGCCCATTGGACACATTGTCCCCAATGTCACATCTCCCACAGACCAGAGACCCTTGGACGCATTGTCCCCAATGTCACATCTCCCACCCCCTTGGACACGTTGTCCCCAATGTCACATCTCCCATCACCTTGAACCCATTGTCCCCAACATCACATCTCCCAGCCCCTTGAACCCATTGTCCCCAACGTCCCACGTCCCCCTCCTCTCCCCACAGACCAGATTCGCTCCGACGTCCGTCTGTCCGGCGGCCCCAACCGCTGCGCCGGGCGGCTCGAGGTTCTCCACGACGGCGAATGGGGGACGGTGTGCGACGACAACTGGGACCTGAGCGCCGCCGCCGTGGTTTGCCGGCAGCTGGGCTGCGGCGCGGCCGCGGCGGCGCCGGGACGGGCTCGTTTCGGGCCGGGATCGGGGAGGATCTGGTTGGACGACGTGGCGTGCGCCGGGAACGAGGACGACCTGGCTCAATGCCGCGCTCGGCCCTGGGGACTCAGCAACTGCAACCACGGGGAGGACGCCGGAGTGGTGTGCTCAGGTACGGCAAATGATGTCGGGGGGTGGATTGAGCTCGAGAAATCGTCTATTGCGGAGCGGGACCGCCCTGATGAGGTTACACCTCACACAGGTGGCTCCATCATCCTGACACTCCGCCTTTCCAATGGAATCCAACTGGAGTCCAACTGGAATCCAATGGAATCCAACTTGAGTCCAATTGGACTCCAACTGGAGTCCAACGAGACTCCAAGAATCCAACTGGAGTCCAACTGGAGTCCAACTGGACTGCAACTGGACTCCAATGGAATCCAACTGGAGTCCAACTTGAATACAACTGGAGTCCAACTGGACTCCAACTGGAATCCAATGGAATCCAACTGGAGTCCAACTGGAATCCAATGGAATCCAACTTGAGTCCAACTGGAATCCAATGGAATCCAACTGGAGTCCAACTGGAGTCCAACTGGAATCCAACTGGAATCCAACTGGAAACCAACTGGAGTCCAACTGGAATCCAACTGGAATCAAATGGAATCCAACTTGAGTCCAACTGGAGTCCACGGGACTCCAACTGGAATCCAATGGAATCCAACGGGACTCCAACTGGAAACCAATGGAATGCAACTGGAATTGAATGGAATCCAACTTGAGTCCAACTGGACTCCAATGGAATCCAACTGGAATCCAACTGGACTCCAACTGGACTCCAACTGGAATCCAACTGGAATCCAACTGGAAACCAACTGGACTCCAACTGGACTCCAACTGGAATCCAACTGGAATCCAATGGAATCCAACTGGAATCCAACTGGAATCCAACTGGACTCCAACTGGAATGCAATGGAATCCAACTTGACCCCAACTGGACTCCAACTGGAATCCAACTGGAATCCAATGGAATCCAACTTGAGTCCAACTGGAATCCAACTGGAGTCCAACTGGAATCGAATGGAATCCAACTTGAGTCCAACTGGACTCCAATGGAATCCAACTGGAATCCAACTGGAATCCAATGGAATCCAACTGGAATCCAACTGGAATCCAACTGGAGTCCAAGTGGAATCCAACTGGAGTCCAAGTGGAATCCAACTGGAGTCCAACTGGAATTGAATGGAATCCAACTGGAATCCAACTGGAATCCAACTGGACTCCAATGGAATCCAACTGGAATCCAACTGGAATCCAACTGGAATCCAATGGAATCCAACTGGAATCCAACTGGAATCCAAGTGGAGTCCAAGTGGAATCCAACTGGAGTCCAACTGGAATTGAATGGAATCCAACTTGAGTCCAACTGGACTCCAACTGGAATCCAACTGGACTCCAACTTGGATTCAACTGGAATCGAATGGAATCCAACTGGAATCCAACTGGAATCGAATGGAATCCAACTTGCGTCCAACTGGACTCCAACTTAGATTCAACTGGAATTGAATGGAATCCAACTTGAGTCCAACTGGACTCCAATGGAATCCAACTCTAATCCAACTGGACTCCAACTGGACTCCAATGGAATCCAGCTGGACTCCAACTGGAATCCAACTTGAGTCCAACTGGAATCCAACTTGAGTCCAACTGGAATCCAACTGGAATCCAATGGAATCCAACTCGAGTCCAACTCGAGTCCAACTGGAATCCAACTGGACTCCAACTCGAGTCCAACTCGAGTCCAACTGGAATCCAACTGGCCTCCAACCGGCCTCTCCCCGCAGACGCCAACGTGACGGCGGAGCCGCGCATCCGCTTGACCGCCGGCCCGCACCGCTGCGCCGGGAGGCTCGAGGTGCTCCACCAGGAGCGATGGGGCACGGTGTGCGACGACAGCTGGGACCTGAGCGACGCCAAGGTGGTTTGCCGGCAGCTGGGCTGCGGCACGGCCGTGGCGGCGCCGGGACGGGCTCATTTCGGCCAAGGCTCCGACCCCATTTGGTTGGACGAGGTGGAGTGCGCCGGGACGGAGAGCGAGTTCTCCCGGTGCCGCTTGGGCGCTTGGGGACAACACAACTGCAACCATGAGGAAGACGCGGGAGTCGTGTGCTCAGGTGGGGAAAGCGTCGGAGATACCGGGTTAGGGAAAGGAGGCCCAACTGTGAATCTTGGGGGTGGGTTTGGGGGCCGTCAGCTCAGGGTTCAAAATGGCGGCAAGAAAAGCAGCTCATGGTGGCGCCAGAATCACCTCAGGGCGCAAAATGGCGCCAGAATCACCTCAGGCTCAAAATGGCGCCAGAATCACCTCAGGGTCAAAATGGCGCCAGAATCACCTCAGGGTAAAATGGCGCCAGAATCACCTCAGGGTCAAAATGGCGCCAGAATCACCTCAGGGTAAAATGGCGCCAAAATCACCTCAGGGCGCAAAATGGCGCCAAAATCACCTCAGGGCGCAAAATGGCGCCAGAATCACCTCAGGGTCAAAATGGCGCCAAAATCACCTCAGGACTCAAAATGGCGCCAGAATCACCTCAGGGTCAAAATGGCGCCAAAATCACCTCAGGGCTCAAAATGGCGCCTGAATCACCTCAGGGTAAAATGGCGCCAGAATCACCTCAGGGTTCAAAATGGCGCCAGAATCACCTCAGGGTAAAATGGCGCCAGAATCACCTCAGGGTTCAAAATGGCGCCAGAATCACTTCAGGGTCAAAATGGCGCCAGAATCACCTCAGGACTCAAAATGGCGCCAGAATCACCTCAGGGCGCAAAATGGTGCCAGAATCACCTCAGGGTCAAAATGGCGCCAGAATCACCTCAGGGCGCAAAATGGCGCCAGAATCACCTCAGGGTCAAAATGGCGCCAGAATCACCTCATGGTTAAAAAATGACTCCCCCAATATCACCTCAGGACTCAAAATGGTGCCAGAATCACCTCAGGGTCAAAATGGCGCCAGAATCACCTAAGGACTCAAAATGGTGCCAGAATCACCTCATGGTTCAAAATTACTCCCCCAATATCTACTCAGGACTCAAAATGGCGCCAGAATCACCTCAGGGCTCAAAATGGCGCCAGAATCACCTCAGGGTCAAAATGGCGCCAAAATCACCTCAGGGTCAAAATGGCACCAAAATCACCTCAGGGCTCAAAATGGCGCCAGAATCACCTCAGGGTCAAAATGGCGCCAGAATCACCTCAGGGTCAAAATGGCGGCCCCAAAATCACCTCAGGGCTCAAAATGGTGTCACCAAGGGCACCAATATCAACTCCAGGCTCAAAATGGCAGCAGCAGGATCACCTCAGTACTCAAAATGGCGCCAGAATCACCTCAGGGTCAAAATGGCACCAAAATCACCTCAGGGTCAAAATGGCGCCAAAATCACCTCAGGGCTCAAAATGGCGCCAAAATCAACTCAGGGTCAAAATGGCGCCAAAATCACCTCAGGGTCAAAATGGCGCCAAAATCACCTCAGGGTCAAAATGGCGCCTGAATCACCTCAGGGTAAAATGGCGCCAGAATCACCTCAGGGTTCAAAATGGCACCAGAATCACCTCAGGGTCAAAATGGCGCCAGAATCACCTCAGGGTCAAAATGGCACCAAAATCACCTCAGGGTCAAAATGGCGCCAAAATCACCTCAGGGTCAAAATGGCACCAAAATCACCTCAGGGTCAAAATGGCGCCAAAATCACCTCAGGGTCAAAATGGCGCCAGAATCACCTCAGGGTCAAAATGGCACCAAAATCACCTCAGGGTCAAAATGGCGCCAAAATCACCTCAGGGTCAAAATGGCACCAAAATCACCTCAGGGCTCAAAATGGCGCCAGAATCACCTCAGGGTCAAAATGGCGCCAAAATCACCTCAGGGTCAAAATGGCGCCAAAATCACCTCAGGGTCAAAATGGCACCAAAATCACCTCAGGGTCAAAATGGCGCCAAAATCACCTCAGGGTCAAAATGGCGCCAGAATCACCTCAGGGTAAAATGGCACCAAAATCACCTCAGGGTCAAAATGGCGCCAGAATCACCTCAGGGTCAAAATGGCGCCAAAATCACCTCAGGGGCAAAATGGTGTCACCAAGGGCACCAATATCAACTCCAGGCTCAAAATGGCAGCAGCAGGATCACCTCAGTACTCAAAATGGCGCCAGAATCACCTCAGGGTCAAAATGGCGACACCAATATCACCTCAGAGCTCAAAATGGCAGCCCCAAAATCACCACAGGACTCAAAATGGCGGCCCCAAAATCACCTCAGGGCTCAAAATGGCGGCCCCAAAATCACCTCAGGGCTCAAAATGCCGCGTAACAAACACACAGACGAGGTTCTCAGGGTTCCCTTTGGACTCCATGACGCTGAGGGTCTCTCTGCTCCGTCCCCCAGGTCCCGACCTGATGGCGGCGCGAGTGACGGGCGGCGCCGGTCCCTGCGCGGGGCGCGTGGAGGTGCTGTACAACGCGACCTGGCGCGGGGTGTGCAGCAGCGGCTGGAGCTTGCTGGAAGCCGGGGTGCTGTGCAGGCAGCTGGGCTGCGGACCGGCCCAATCCGTGCCCTCCGGAGCCCATTTTGGCGCTGGAGACCACCGGGACTTACTGGAGGGGCTGAGCTGCCGGGGGAGCGAGTCGCTGCTGCTGGAGTGTCAGCAGATGGAGACGGCGCCGGGGCCGTGCCGGCTCGGGGCGCCGGCCGCCGTGGTGTGCGCCGAACCCAAGGGTGAGCCGTGGATGCGGCGTGATGGGTGTTGGAGGGGAGATGGTCCCCAAGGGGTTCTTCTTGCCATCTACGCTGCGTTTGAGAAGAGGGTTTAGTTCAGAGATTATCAGGATATACTTGGGGAACATATATATATACATATATATATATAAAATATATACAGCCATAGCACCCTGAGAACGCCTGATTCCAGTTGGACTCCAGATGGATTCCAGTTGGACTCCAGTTGGATTCCAGTTGGACTCCAGTTGGATTCCATTGGATTCCAGTTGGAGTCCAGTTGGACTCCAGTTGGATTCCAGATGGATTCCAGTTGGATTCCATTTGATTCCAGTTGGAGTCCAGTTGGATTCCATTGGATTCCAGTTGGACTCCATTCGATTCCAGCTGAATCCAAGTTGGAGTCCAGTTGGATTCCATTGGATTCCAGTTGGATTCCAGTTGGATTCCATTGGATTCCAGTTGGAGTCCAGTTGAAGTCCAGTTGGATTCCATTGGAGTCCAGTTGGATTCCAGTTGGATTCCATTGGATTCCAGTTGGAGTCCAGTTGAAGTCCAGTTGGATTCCATTGGAGTCCAGTTGGATTCCAGTTGGATTCCATTGGATTCCAGTTGGAGTCCAGTTGAAGTCCAGTTGGATTCCATTGGAGTCCAGTTGGATTCCAGATGGAGTCCAGTTGGATTCCATTGGAGTCCAGTTGGATTCCAGATGGAGTCCAGTTGGATTCCATTGGAGTCCAGTTGGATTCCAGATGGAGTCCAGTTGGATTCCATTGGAGTCCAGTTGGAGTTCAGTTGGACTCCATTCAATTCCAGTTGGACTCAAGTTGGATTCCATTGGATTCCAGCTGGAGTCCAGTTGGACTCCATTCAATTCCAGTTGGACTCAAGTTGGATTCTCCTGCCCCTCTGCTCTGCCCTTGAGAAAGGGTTTAGTTCAGAACTGTTGAGAGATTCCAGTGCAGAAACATGAAGATGATGGAGGGAGTGGAGCATCTCCTGTGTGAGGAAAGGCTGAGGGTTCAAAATGGCGCCTGAATCACCTCAGGGTCAGAATGGCGCCAGAAACACCTCAGGGCTCAAAATGGCCCCAGAATCACCTCAAGGCTCAAAATGGCGCCAAAATCACCTCAGGGTTCAAAATGGCGCCTGAAGCACCTCAGGGTTAAAATGGTGCCAGAACCACCTCAGGGTCAAAATAGCGCCAAAATCACCTCAGGGTTCAAAATGGCGCCAGAATTACTTCAGGGTCAAAATGGTGCCAGAATCACCTCAGGGCTCAAAATGGCGCCAAAATCACCTCAGGGTTCAAAATGGCACCAGAATTACTTCAGGGTCAAAATGGTGCCAGAATCACCTCAGGGTCAAAATGGCACCAGAATCACCTCAGGGCTCAAAATGGCGCCAGAATCACCTCTGGGTCAAAATGGCGCCAAAATCACCTCAGGGTTCAAAATGGCCCCAGAATCACCTCAAGGCTCAAAATGGCGCCAGAATCACTTCAGGAATCAAAATGGCGCCAGAATCACCTCAGGGTCAAAATGGCGCCAGAATCACCTCAGGGATCAAAATGGCCCCAGAATCACCTCAAGGCTCAAAATGGCGCCAGAATCACTTCAGGAATCAAAATGGCGCCAGAATCACCTCAGGGTCAAAATGGCACCTGAATCACCTCAGGGCTCAAAATGGCGACACCAGGGGCACCGAGGTCACCTCAAGGCTCCAAATGGCTCGATTTTCTTGCCCGATTTTCACCTTTTTTGGCTAAAAACGGGCTCCCGTGCCCTCTGTCCCCCCCGGCAGGTTCTTCGCCATCGTGCGCGGCGCTGATCGCGTTACTGGCCCTGCTGACCATGCTGAGCGGGGTCTTGCTGTGGCTTGTCCTGTCCAGAACCTGCGTGGACAGAGCTCGGGATGGAGGTGACAACCCCACCAAACCCCCCTTTCCCAAACCACAGACACCCCGAAACAAGGGGGACGTCACAACATGGCGTCCCCCGGCACCCAGGGGGACGTGACAACATGGCGTCCCCTCCATGTCACAGCCCCTTGGTGCTCGGGGGACCGAAACGCTTCGGCGCCGCCGTTCCAGCCGCCGGGCGCCATTTACGTCCCCGTTAAGGGCGAAGCCGCCGAGGACGGTGACACCGAGATGACGCAGCTGGTGAAGGAAGAAGACGCTGCCCCATGATGGCGGCGCCACCATCACCCCCAACATCTCACGTCCACAACTTCTCCTTAATCTGCTTTCCCCAAGCAGGACACTTTAAAACCATCTGATATCAATGACTTAAATCCAATTTAAAGCCAATCCCTCCGATTTCTTGAGCGCCGCGCAACCCCGAAGCCAAATCCCAAGCGTCTGGGATTGGAACTGCCCCCCAAGTTGCTGGTTTTGGGGTTAAAATGGTGGAAACTGGGAAATTATGGCACAAGGGGGGAGATGGGTGTGATTAGCCAGCCCCAAAATGGGCTTTTTCTGGCCCAATATGGAGGGGATGAGCGAGATCTGCTCACACATGGTGCCGGGTGGGAAGGGTGAGACCCCCCCCAAGCACCAAAACCCCATAGAAATAAGGCAGAGGAGGTAACGAGGCGAAACATCGTTAAATAACCATCTTGTAATTAGTGTGTGGAGCGCCCACATCCCACCCATCCCACCCTCCATGCCCAGGGACCGTACGAAAAATGGGGGGACGAGGTGGGATAAAACTGAGGGACAAGATGGCGCCGCCGAGGCTCCCATCGCCCTCATTGAGCAAAGGTCCATGTTGTGCCCATCAGGGGACAAATCCCAGTTCTGGAGGAAGAGGAGGATGATGAAGGGGGGTGGTTGTGTCTTTATGGCGTCGCTCGCCGAGGATCCCGAAGCGGACGGTGTTTGTGTGTCCCCTCCCCGCGGACGGAGAAGAAAGGGGGTGATTAACCACGTTAATTAGCAGCATGAGGTATGGACGGAGCGCAAAAAGGGACGGGGAGGTGGCCGCTTGTCAATGGTTCCCATGATCCCTGTGGCTTCGGCCGCCGGCTCAAAATGGCGGCATCTGGATCACCTCAGGGCGCAAAATGGCGCCAAAATCACCTCAGGGCTCAAAATGGCCCCAGAATCACCTCAGGGCTCAAAATGGCGGCATCTGGATCACCTCAGGGCGCAAAATGGCACCAGAATCACCTCAGGGCTCAAAATGGTGGTACCTGAATCACCTCAGGCTCAAAATGGCGCCAGAATCACCTCAGGGCTCAAAATGGCGCCAGAATCACCTCAGGGCGCAAAATGGCGCCAGAATCACCTCAGGGCTCAAAATGGTGGTTCCTGAATCACCTCAGGGATCTATATGGTGGTACCAGCTTCACTTCTGGGCTCAAAATGGCGCCAAAATCACCTCAGGGCTCAAAATGGCGCCAAAATCGCCTCAGGGCTCAAAATGGCGCCAGAATCACCTCAGGGCTCAAAATGGCGCCAATATCACCTCAGGGATCTAAATGGTGGTACCAGAATCACCTCAGGGCACAAAATGGCGCCAGAATCACCTCAGGGCTCAAAATGGCGCCAGAATCACCTCAGGGATCTAAATCGTGATACCTGAATCACCTCAGGGATCTGAATGGTGGAAGAATCACCTCAGGACTCAAAATGGCGTCAGAATCACCTCAGGGCTCAAAATGGCGCCAGAATCACCTCAGGGATCTAAATGGTGATACCTGAATCACCTCAGGGCTTAAAATGGTGCCAAAATCACCTCAGGGATCTAAATGGTGCAAGAATCACCTCAGGGATCTAAATGGTGGCACCAAAATCACCTCAGGGCTCAAAATGGCACCTGAATCACCTCAGGGCTCAAAATGGCGCCAGAATCACCTCAGGGATCTAAATGTTGATACCTGAATCACTTCAGGGATTTAAATGGCGCCAAAATCACCTCAGGGATCGAAATGGTGATACCTGAATCACCTCAGGGATTTAAATGGGGCCAAAATCACCTCAGGGATCTAAATGGTGGCACCAAAATCACCTCAGGGCTCAAAATGGCGCCAAAATCACCTCAGGGATCTAAATGGTAGTACCTGAATCACCTCAGGGATCTAAATAGAGCCAGAATCACCTCAGGGCTCAAAATGGCGCCAGAATCACCTCAGGGCTCAAAATGGCGCCAGAATCACCTCAGGGCTCAAAATGGTGGTACCAAAAGCCCCATCTTTCCGTGGCTCCTCACCCGTCCCCCCCAAACCCCCCCGGGGGTCTCCCCCGTCGCCGTCTCAACCATCGCGGTGAACGCGCTGGTGCTGGAGGAGGTTGGACGGGTGCGCGAAGCCTTTGTCGCACACGCTGCACTTGTAGGGCGTCTCCCCCGTGTGCACCTTCTCGTGCACGGCCAGGTAGGCGACGTCCTTGAAGAACTTATGGCAGAAGCTGCACTTATAGGGCCTCTCCTGGCTGTGCACGCGGTGGTGCTGGAGCAGCAAAGATGGCCGCGCGAACGCCTTCCCGCACGCCTCGCACTTGTAGGGCCGCTCCCCGGTGTGCGCCCGCTCGTGGATCACCAGGTAGGACGACTGTTTGAACGCCTTCCCGCACGTCTTGCACACGAAGGGCCGCTCGCCCGTGTGCACGCGCTCGTGCGACGACAGCGCGTTGGATTGCTTGAACCCCTTCCCGCACAACGGGCAGACGAAGGGGCGGTCGCCCGTGTGGACGCGCTCGTGCACCTTCAAGCTGTGCCCGTAGGTGAACTTCTTCCCGCACACCCCGCACACGTGGGGTTTGTCGTCGCAGTGTTGGCGTTGGTGCAAGAGCAAGGCGTTGGACGTCGGGAAGTCCTTCCCGCAGTCGGCGCACTTGAAGGGCTTCTCGGCGCAATGGGTGAGCGCGTGGCGCTGGAGCTCGTACGGCGTCTTGAAGCTCTTGGCGCAACGCGGGCAGCGGAACGGCCGCTCGCCGCTGTGGATGCGCCGGTGCTCCTGGAGGTTGGACGAACGCTTGAAACGCTTCCCGCACAGCTCGCACCGGAACGGCCGCTCCTCCGTGTGCACCAACCGGTGGCTCTTGAAGTCCGAGTGACGCTTGAAGGACGCTTGACACAGGTCGCAGCGGAACGGCCGCTCCTCGTTGTGCACCACCTCGTGGCTGAAGAGCTCCCACGCTCGCTTGAACGCCTTCTCGCACACCCCGCACTGAAACGGCTTCTCGTCCACGATCACCTCGCGGATCTCCAGCTTGGCGTCGCCGGCCTCATCCGGCTCCGCCGCCGCGCTCCCCAGCACCAATTTGGCCGTGGAGTAGATGCCGCGCTCGTCGATGAGCTGCACAAAGCCCGGCTTAGCGCGGGCGGCGTCGGGCGAGCGGGATGCTGGCTCCTCATCCTCCTCGCCGCTCCGCGCCGGCTCCTCCGCGGCGTTTTCCGGCTCTTGTTGCCCGAATTCGCCCCAGAGGAACCGGAGCCGCTTCCCGCGCGACGGTCCCGGCTCCTCGGCGCTTTCCCCGCGGTTCGGTTCGGGTTTTAGGTACAACCAGTGCTTCCTCCGGCATGGCCGCTCCTCATCATCCTTGTGGTTGGTCCGGTTGGCGCCACGCGGGGGTAAAACCCGGCGCGGACGGCGCGGGGAAGCGTCAACCGGTTCTTCTCGGGGTTGCGCCTCCTCCTCTTCCTCCTCCTGCTCTTCGTCGCAAAGGGAAGAGGACGGGGGGGAAAAAGGGGGAGCGGGGCGCACGGCCATGGCGGCCCCTGCGGGAGCAAGAACGGGAGAAGAGCCGGTTGGTTTACACGGTAAAAGAGGAGAGAAGTGGAGTCAGTTGGTTTACATGGTTAAAATGGGAGAGAAGTGGAGCTGGTCGGTTTAGATGGTAAAAGAGAAGTGGAGCCGGTTGGTTTAGATGGTAAAAATGGGAGAGAAGTGGAGTCAGTTGGTTTAGATGGTAAAAGAGAAGTGCAGTCGGTTGGTTTAAATGGTAAAAGAGAAGTGGAGCTGTTTGGTTTACATGGTAAAAATGTGAGAGAAGTGGAGCCGGTTGGTTTAGATGGTAAAAGAGAAGTGGAGTTGGTCGGTATACACGGTAAAAACAGGAGAGAAGTGGAGCTGGTTGGTTTAGATGGTAAAAGAGAAGTGGAGTCGGTCGGTTTAGATGGTAAAAGAGAAGTGGAGTCGGTCGGTTTAGATGGTAAAAGTGGGGATGGTTGGTTTAGATGGTAAAAGAGAAGTGGAGTCGGTCAGTTTAGACAGTAAAAGTAGGGATGGTTGGTTTAGATGGTAAAAGAGAAGTGGAGTCGGTTGGTTTACATGGTTAAAATGGGAGAGAAGTGGAGCCGGTTGGTTTAGATGATAAAAGAGAAGTGGAGTCGGTTGGTTTAGATGGCAAAAGAGAAGTGGAGTCGGTTGGTTTACATGGTAAAAGTAGGGATGGTTTGTTTCGATGGTAAAAGAGAAGTGGAGTTGGTTGGTTTAGATGGCAAAAGAGAAGTGGAATCGGTTGGTTTAGACGGTAAAAGTGGGAATGGTTGGTTTAGATGGTAAAAGTGGAGTGGGTTGGTTTACATGGTTAAAATGGGAGAGAAGTGGAGCCGGTTGGTTTAGATGATAAAAGAGAAGTGGAGTCGGTCGGTTTAGATGGCAAAAGAGAAGTGGAATCGGTTGGTTTAGACGGTAAAAGTGGGGATGGTTGGTTTCGATGGTAAAAGAGAAGTGGAGTTGGTTGGTTTAGATGGTAAAACGGGAGAGAAGTGGAGTTGGTCAGTTTAGATGGTAAAAGAGAAGTGGAGTCTGTTGGTTTAGACGGTAAAAGTGGGGATGGTTGGTTTCGATGGTAAAACAGAAGTGGAGCCGTTTGGTTTACATGGTAAAAATGGGAGAGAAGTGGAGTCGGTTGGTTTAAATGGTAAAAGAGAAGTGGAGTTGGTTGGTTTAGATGGTAAAAGAGAAGTGGAGTCGGTTGGTTTAGACGGTAAAAGTGAAGTTGGTTGGTTTACACAGTAAAAGAGAAGTGGAGTGGGTAGGTTTACACGGTAAAAATGGTTCAGCCCCAAAAAGGGCCCCGAACCCCAACCTACCGCTCCTAAAGGGCGGCGGGGCGGGCGCCGGAGGGGTCGGGGGCGCCGCGGTGGCGCCGGAGCGCGGCCACGGGGGTTCCGGCGCAGCGGCGGCGCCGGCGAGCGGCCATCTTGGAACGTCGGGATCGGCGCCGCGGGGCCTGAAATGGGGGGGGAAAGATATGGGGGGGTTAGAATGGGAACGGTAAGGGGGGTTTTGGGGGAAAAAAGGCGGGAAATGGGAGCGGTGGGGGCTCCGAGGCAAAAATAGCGGGGGGAGGGACTGGGATGTACTGGGGGAGTACTGGGAGGGACTGGGATATACTGGGAGGGGGTGGGTGTAATGATATGAGGGGGTCTGGTTGGTACTGGGAGGGACTGGGATATAATGGGGGGGTCTAGTTGGTACTGGGAGGGACTGGGATATAATGGGAGAGGCTGGTTGTATAATATGAGGGGATCTGGTTGGTACTGGGAGGGACTGGGATATACTGGGGGGGTCTAGTTGGTACTGGGAGGGACTGGTTGATACTGGGAGGGTCTGGTTGTAATGATATGAAGGGATCTGGTTGGTACTGGGAGGGACTGGGATATACTGGGGGGGTCTGGTTGGTACTGGGAGGGACTGGGATATACTGACCCTGATATACAGCCCCCCCCAGTATATCCCAGTCCCTCCCAGTACCAACCACATCCCCTCATATCATTACAGCCAGACGCTCCCAGTATATCCCAGTCCCTCCCAGTATCACTCAGACCCCCTCATTATATCCCAGTCCCTCCCAGTACCAACCAGACCCCCCCATTATATCCCAGTCCCTCCCAGTACCAACCAGACCCCCTCATATTATACAACCAGCCTCTCCCATTATATCCCAGTCCCTCCCAGTACCAACCAGACCCCCCCAGTACATCCCAGTCCCTCCCAGTACCAACCAGAACCTCCCAGTATATCCCAGTCCCTCCCAGTATCACTCAGACCCCCTCATATCACTGACCATTCCAACCAGCCCCCCCCAGTATATCCCAGTCCCTCCCAGTACCAACCAGACCCCCTCATATCATTACAACCAGACCCCCCCAGTACATCCCAGTCCCTCCCAGTATCACCCAGACCCCCCCAGTATCAACCAGATCCCCTCATATCATTACAACCAGACCCTCCCAGTACATCCCAGTCCTTCCCAGTACCAACCACATCCCCTCATATCATTACAACCAGACCCCCCCAGTATATCCCAGTCCCTCCCAGTACCAACCAGACCCCCCCAGTATATCCCAGTCCCTCCCAGTTCCCCCCCCCTCACCCCCTTTCCCCACCCCCCCCAGCCCCCCCGTCCCCCCAGCCCCCCCGTGTCCCCCCGTTCCCCCAGACCCACCGTGTCCCCCCGTTCCCCCCAGACCCACCGTGTCCCCCCCAGCCCCCCCGTGTCCCCCAGACCCACCGTGTCCCCCCGTGTCCCCCCGTCCCCCCCAGCCCCCCCGTGTCCCCCAGACCCACCGTGTCCCCCCCAGTCCCGCCGGTGCCGCCGCCTCAACGTCTCCCCCGGGCGACGCTTCCGGCCGCGCGTTAACGCCACTTCCGGGGAGGGACGGGGCGGGGGGGGGGGGGGCGGAGGCGCAGGCGCGGCGGGGCGTGGCGGGAAAGAGGGGGCGTGGCGGGAAATGAGCGCGGGCGCGGGAAGGCGGGGATGTGTGGGGGACAGGAGGTGGGGACACGCGTGTAATGGGGGACAGGAGTGTGGGGTTGGGGACACGTGTGCATTGGGGACACGTGTGCATTGGGGACATGAGTGGGGTTGGGGACACGAGTGTGGGGTTGGGGACACGTGTGCAATGGGGACACGTGTGCATTGGGGACATGAGTGGGGTTGGGGACACGAGTGCAATGGGGACACGTGTGCATTGGGGACACGTGTGCAATGGGGACACGAGTGGGGTTGGGGACACGAGTGGGGTTGGGGACACGAGTGTGGGGTTGGGGACACGTGTGCAATGGGGACATTGAATCCAACTCCCATCCCCGCATATTCCAGCTCCACATTTCCACACTCCCGTATCCCATCCCAGCCCTTCTCGGGGCGCTAATTAACCGTCAATCCATCAGCTCATTAACGAAGGGGGGTGTTTAATGACCCCAGGGGGGGCGGCACAGCCGCCCCGCGCCCCCCCCCGCCCGGGGATATTCCCGCATGAGGATGAACAGGGTCTGGGTGGCCAAGCAGCCGATGGGCGGCTCCGGGTCCTCCTTGAGGGGCTGCAGCGCTGGGGGGGACACGGACCCCAAAAGGCTCCAGACACCCCCAGATTACCCATAGACCCCCCCCAGATTCCCATAGACACCCCCAGATTACCCATAGACCCCCCCAGATTCCCCATAGACACCCCAGATTCCCATAGACACCCACAGGTTCCCATAGACCCCCCCCAGATTCCCATAGACACCCCCAGATTCCCATAGACACCCACAGGTTCCCATAGACACCCACAGACACCCCAGGTTCCCCATAGACACCCCAGGTTCCCCATAGACACCCCCAGGTTCCCCATAGACACCAACAGATTCCCCATAGACACCAACAGACACCCCAGATTCCCCATAGACACCCCAGATTCCCCATAGACACCCCCAGATTTCCCACAGACACCCCCAGATTCCCCATAGACACCCATAGACACCCCAGATTCCCCATAGACACCCACAGGTTCCCCATAGACACCCCAGATTCCCCATAGACACCCATAGACACCCCAGATTCCCATAGACACCCCCAGATTCCCCATAGACCCCCCCAGGTTCCCCATAGACACCCACAGACCCCCCAGATTCCCCATAGACACCCCAGGTTCCCCATAGACACCCATAGACACCCCAGATTCCCCATAGACACCCCTAGACACCCCCAGATTCCCCATAGACACCCACAGGTTCCCATAGACACCCCAGATTCCCCATAGACACCCCAGGTTCCCCATAGACACCCCCAGATTCCCATAGACACCCACAGGTTCCCATAGACACCCACAGACACCCCCGATTCCCCATAGACCCCCCCAGGTTCCCCATAGACACCCCAGATTCCCCATAGACACCCCAGATTCCCCATAGACACCCCAGGTTCCCCATAGACACCCATAGACCCCCCCAGATTCCCCATAGACACCCCAGATTCCCTATAGATACCCCAGATTCCCCATAGACACCCCAGATTCCCCATAGACACCCATAGACCCCCCCAGATTCCCCATAGACACCCCAGGTTCCCCATAGACACCCCCAGATTCCCCATAGACCCCCCCAGGTTCCCCATAGACACCCCAGATTCCCCACAGACACCCCCAGATTCCCCATAGACACCCCAGATTCCCCACAGACACCCCCAGGTCCCCATAGACACCCACAGGTTCCCATAGACACCCATAGACACCCCAGATTCCCCATAGACACCCCAGATTCCCACAGACACCCCAGATTCCCCATAGACCCCCCAGATTCCCATAGACACCCCCAGATTCCCCACAGACACCCCAGATTCCACATAGACCCCCCAGATTCCCACAGACACCCCCATATCCCCCATAGACACCCCAGATTCCCCATAGACACCCCCAGGTTCCCCATAGACACCCCCAGATTCCCATAGACACCCCAGATTCCCCACAGACCCCCCAGATTCCCCATAGACACCCCCAGGTTCCCCATAGACCCCCCCAGATTCCCCATAGACACCCCCAGGTTCCCCATAGACACCCATAGACCCCCCCAGATTCCCCATAGACACCCCAGATTCCCCATAGACACCCACAGACACCCCAGGTTCCCCATAGACACCCACAGACCCCCCAGGTTCCCCATAGACCCCCCCAGGTTCCCCATAGACACCCATAGACACCCCAGATTCCCACAGACACCCCCAAGTTCCCCATAGACACCCCAGATTCCCCATAGACACCCATAGACACCCCAGATTCCCCATAGACACTCCTAGACACCCCCAGGTTCCCCATAGACACCCCCAGGTTCCCCATAGACACCCACAGACACCCCAGATTCCCCACAGACACCCCAGATTCCCCATAGACACCCCAGATTCCCCATAGACACCCCTAGACACCCCCAGATTCCCCATAGACCCCCCCCAGGTTCCCCATAGACACCCATAGACACCCCAGATTCCCCATAGACCCCCCCAGGTTCCCCATAGACACCCCAGATTCCCATAGACACCCACAGGTCCCCATAGACACCCACAGACACCCCCAGATTCCCCATAGACACCCCCAGGTTCCCCATAGACACCCACAGACACCCCAGATTCCCCATAGACACCCCAGATTCCCCATAGACCCCCCCAGGTTCCCCATAGACACCCCCAGGTTCCCCATAGACACCCACAGGTCCCCATAGACACCCACAGACACCCCCAGATTCCCCATAGACACCCCCAGGTTCCCCATAGACACCCACAGACACCCCAGATTCCCCATAGACACCCCAGATTCCCCATAGACCCCCCCAGGTTCCCCATAGACACCCCCAGGTTCCCCATAGACACCCACAGGTCCCCATAGACACCCACAGACACCCCCAGATTCCCCATAGACACCCCCAGGTTCCCCATAGACACCCACAGACACCCCAGATTCCCCATAGACACCCCAGATTCCCCATAGACACCCATAGACACCCCAGATTCCCCATAGAC
The DNA here is from genome assembly GCF_964273445.1 of Streptopelia decaocto. Lineage (NCBI taxonomy): Eukaryota > Metazoa > Chordata > Aves > Columbiformes > Columbidae > Streptopelia > Streptopelia decaocto. The sequence goes on from NW_028116295.1 coordinate 71,440, forward strand.
ACCCCTAGACACCCCCAGATTCCCCATAGACCCCCCCCAGGTTCCCCATAGACACCCATAGACACCCCAGATTCCCCATAGACCCCCCCAGGTTCCCCATAGACACCCCAGATTCCCATAGACACCCACAGGTTCCCATAGACACCAACAGACACCCCAGATACCCCATAGACACCCACAGACACCCCCAGATTCCCCATAGACACCCCAGATTCCCCACAGACACCCCCAGATTCCCCACAGACACCCCCAGATTCCCCATAGACACCAACAGACACCCCCAGGTCCCCATAGACACCCCCAGATTCCCATAGACACCCACAGGTCCCCATAGACCCCCCCAGATTCCCCATAGACACCCATAGACACCCCAGGGTCCCCATAGACACCCCAGATTCCCCATAGACACCCCAGGTTCCCCATAGACACCCCCAGATTCCCATAGACACCAACAGACACCCCAGATTCCCCATAGACACCCCAGATTCCCACAGACACCCCAGATTCCCTATAGATACCCCAGATTCCCATAGACACCCCAGATTCCCATGGACACCCCAGATTCCCCACAGACCCCCCAGATTCCCCATAGACACCCACAGACACCCCCAGATTCCCCATAGACACCCCAGATTCCCCATAGACACCCCCAGATTCCCACAGACACCCCAGATTCCCCATAGACACCCCCAGATTCCCCATAGACACCCATAGACACCCCCAGATCCCCCCACTCACCACAGAAAATGTCCCACAGGTTCTTCCGACTGTTGCTGTGGTTGCGCAGGTGTTGAACGACCAACCCTGTGCACAGAGCGCTTGTCACGTCTCTGCACCCCAACATCGCTCCTGAACCCCTGGGGTTCGGGGGTCGAGCAGACGAGGCTCTTGGGGACATTTAGTGACACAGTTGGGTTGTGGTTGGACTCAATGATCCTAAAGGTCTTTCCCAACCACAAGGATCCAATAATTCAATGATTATGGGACAAATTGGGTTGAAGGGACATTGAAGGGTCTCCAACCATTGAGGGTTGAGTTGATGAGGTTCTTGGGGACATTTGGTGACACAGTTGGGTTGTGGTTGGACTCCATGATCTCAAATGATCTCAAAGGTCTTTTCCAACCAAAATAACTCTATAATTCAATGATTATGGGACAAATTGGGTTGAAGGGACATTGAAGGGTCTCCATCCATTGAGGGTTGAATTGATGAGGTTCTTGGGGACATTTAGTGACACAGTTGGGTTGTGGTTGGACTCAATGACCTTGAGGGTCTTCTCCAACCACAATGAGTCTATAATTCAGTGATTATGGGACAAATTGGGCTGAAGGGACATTGAAGGGTCTCCAACCATTGAGGGTTGAACACACGAGGTTCTTGGGGACATTTAGTGACACAGTTGGGTTGTGGTTGGACTCAATGACCTTGAGGGTCTTCTCCAACCACAATGAGTCTATAATTCAATGATCATGGGACAAATTGGGTTGAAGGGACATTGAAGGGTCTCCAACCATTGAGGGTTGAACACACGAGGTTCTTGGGGACATTTAGTGACACAGTTGGGTTGTGGTTGGACTCCTTCCCGTCATTGCGGCGGTGGGGACGGGGTCCCCGAACCCAAAGAGGGACCCCGGGGGTCTCGTGACTCACCGAGGAACCTCACGGCCGCCTCTCGCAAGCTGGGCTGAGCATCCTTGAGGTAGGGCAGGCTCTGGTTCAGATAGTCCTCCAGCCTGCGCCGGTCCTGCTGCAGCTGGAGGGAACACCAGGACGCGGGGCTGATGCGGATCCTCCCAGGTTTAGGATGGGAGACCCGGGTTTAGGACAGGAGACCCAGCTTTAGGACGGGAGAACCACGTTTTGGATGAGAGAACCAGCTTTAGGATGCTAGAACCAGGTTTAGGACAGGAGACCCAGGTTTAGGATGCTAGAACCAGGTTTAGGATGGGAGACCCAGGTTTAGGATGCTAGAACCAGGTTTAGGATGGGAGACCCAAGTTTAGGATGGGAGACCCAAGTTTAGGATGGGAGACCCAGGTTTAGGATGGGAGACTCAGGTTTAGGACAGGAGACCCAGGTTTAGGATGGGAGACTCAGGTTTAGGATGCTAGAACCAGGTTTAGGACTGGAGACCCAGGTTTAGGATGCTAGAACCGGGTTTAGGATGCTAAAACCAGGTTTAGGATGGGAGACTCAGGTTTAGGATGCTAGAAGCAGGTTTAGGATGCTAGAACCAGGTTTAGGACGGGAGACCCAAGTTTAGGATGCTAAAACCAGGTTTAGTACAGGAGACCCAGGTTTAGGATGCTAGAACCAGGTTTAGGACGGGAGACCCAGGTTTAGGATGCTAGAACCAGGTTTAGGATGGGAGACTCAGGTTTAGGACAGGAGACCCAGGTTTAGGATGCTAGAAGCAGGTTTAGGATGCTAGAACCAGGTTTAGGACAGGAGACCCAGGTTTAGGATGCTAGAACCAGGTTTAGGATGCTAAAACCAGGTTTACGACGGGAGACACGGGTTTAGGACAGGAGACCCAGGTTTAGGATGGGAGAGCCAGGTTTAGGATGCTAGAAGCAGGTTTAGGATGCTAGAACCAGGTTTAGGACGGGAGACCCAAGTTTAGGATGGGAGACTCAGGTTTAGGATGGGAGACCCAGGTTTAGGACAGGAGAGCCAGGCCTAGGACAGGAGAACCAGGCCTAGGACAGGAGAACTAGGCCTAGGACAGGAGACTCAGTTTTAGGACGGGAGACCCAGGTTTAGGACAGGAGAGCCAGGCCTAGGACAGGAGACCCAGGCCTAGGACAGGAGACCCAGGTTTAGGACAAGAGGGGAAGGGGAGAAGTTATATTATACTTGATAATGAACATCATCTCATCTGAAGCCCTTGTCCGTCTCAACCCCGGGCATTGTCCTCACCAAACAGTCTCCGATCCGATAGACCTGCCCCGTCTTGACCAGTCGGCTGAGCCGCCTCCATCCCAGCGACTCCGCGCAGGTGACGAGGGCGTCCCCGGCGGCCTGCGGAGGAGCGGGAGAGGGGACGTGGCGCCACAATCCCGAGGGGTTTAGGGATGGGGTGGGAGACACGGGTTTAGGACAGGAGATCGGGTTTAGGACGGGAGAGCCAGGTTTAGGACGGGAGAGCCAGGTTTAGGATGGGAGAGCCAGGTTTAGGACAGGAGAGCCAGGTTTAGGATAGGAGAGCCAGGTTTAGGATGAGAGACACGGGTTTAGGACGAGAGAGCCAGGTTTAGGATAGGAGAGCCAGGTTTAGGATGAGAGACACGGGTTTAGGACGAGAGAGCCAGGTTTAGGACAGGGGAGCCAGGTTTAGGATGGGAGACACGGGTTTAGGATGGGAGATACGGGTTTAGGATGGGAGACCCAGGTTTAAGATGGGAGACTCAGGTTTAGGATGGGAGACCCAGGTTTAGGATGGGAGACCCAGGTTTAGGATGGGAGAGCCAGGTTTAGGATGGGAGACTCAGGTTTAGGATGGGAGAGCCAGGTTTAGGACGGGAGACCCAGGTTTAGGACGAGAGAACCAGGTTTAGGACGGGAGACCCAGGTTTAGGATGGGAGACCCAGGTTTAGGATGGGAGACCCAGGTTTAGGACGGGAGATCCAGGTTTAGGATAGGAGAGCCAGGTTTAGGATGAGAGACACGGGTTTAGGACGAGAGAGCCAGGTTTAGGATAGGAGAGCCAGGTTTAGGATGAGAGACACGGGTTTAGGACGAGAGAGCCAGGTTTAGGACAGGGGAGCCAGGTTTAGGATGGGAGACACGGGTTTAGGATGGGAGATACGGGTTTAGGATGGGAGACCCAGGTTTAGGATGGGAGACTCAGGTTTAGGATGGGAGACCCAGGTTTAGGATGGGAGACCCAGGTTTAGGATGGGAGAGCCAGGTTTAGGATGGGAGACTCAGGTTTAGGATGGGAGAGCCAGGTTTAGGATGGGAGAGCCAGGTTTAGGACGGGAGACCCAGGTTTAGGACGAGAGAACCAGGTTTAGGACGGGAGACCCAGGTTTAGGATGGGAGACCCAGGTTTAGGATGGGAGACCCAGGTTTAGGACGGGAGATCCAGGTTTAGGACGGGACAGCCAGGTTTAGGATGGGAGACCCAGGTTTAGGACAGGAACCAGGTTTAGGACAGGAGATCCAGGTTTAGGATGGGAGAGCCAGGTTTAGGACGGGAGACCCAGGTTTAGGATGGGAGACTCAGGTTTAGGATGGGAGACCCAGGTTTAGGACAGGAAAAACAGGCCTAGGACAGAAGACCCAGGTTTAGGACAGGAGACCCAGGTTTAGGACAGGAGAACCGGGCCTAGGACAGAAGACCCAGGTTTAGGATGGGAGACCCAGGTTTAGGACGGGAGATCCAGGTTTAGGACAGGAGAACCAGGTTTAGGACAGGAGACCCAGACCTAGGACAGGAGAACCGGGCCTAGGAGAGGAAAACCAGGCCTAGGACATGAGCCCAACGGACACGTCACCTTGGCCACGCTCTTATTCCGCTCATGCAGATGGATGGAAAGCGGGAGCAGGACCCTCCGCAACTTCTCCTTCATCTTCTCCTTCTTCCTCCTCCTCCCCACCGCGGTCTTCGTCACGGCTTCAAAAAGCTTCATGGAGACTTCCCGCACCCGCCCGGACTCCTGGTGGGGAGGAGGATGGTGGAGCTTGAGCAACCGGTGCATGTTGAGCGAGGGCGGCAGCCCTGGACTCTCCCACCAGTTCCCTGGCCTTCTGGAACCTTCTAACCCACCCCAGGTCCCATTGGCCTTCCTGTGGTCTCCCATCCAAGCACTGAACGGGCCCGACCCTGCTTAGCTTCCCAGGTCAGGCGTTCTGATGCTGCTATGGCTGTGTGTATGTAGATATATATAAGGTCTCCCATCCAAGTCCTGAACGGGCACGACCCTGCTTAGCTTCCCAGATCAGGTGTTCTCAAGGTGCTATGGCTGTATGTATAAGGTCTCCCATCCAAGCACTGAACGGGCCCGACCCTGCTTAGCTTCCCAGACCAGGCATTCTCAGGGTGCTATGGCTGTATATATTATATATATACATATATATATGTTCCCCAAGTATATCCTGGCAGTATCTGAACTAAACCCTTTATTCAAGGGCAGAGCAGAGGGGCAGGAGAACCTCTCTGACCCACTGACCACCCCCTGTAACCCACCCCAGGTCCCATTGGCCTTCCAGTGGTCTCCCATCCAAGTACTGACCGGGCTCGACCCTGCTTAGCTTCCCAGATGAGGCGTTCTCAGGGTGCTATGGCTGTGTATATATAAGGTCTCCCATCCAAGCACTGAACGGGCCCGACCCTGCTTAGCTTCCCAGATCAGCCATTCTCAGGGTGCTATGGCTGTATATATTATATATATACATATTATATCCTGCTAGTATCTGAACTAAACCCTCTATTCAAGGGCAGAGCAGAGGGGCAGGAGAACCTCTCTGACCCACTGACCACCCCCTGCAACCCACCCCAGCCCCACAGCCCACGCCATTGGACCACGAGGGGAACGCGCCTCGCCGAGCGCTCGCCTATAGGTCTGATGCTCCCACGGCATCCTTACATCATCAAATAGGGGCCGGAGCGTCTCCGCCAGCTGCAGAACCACGGGAGCGTCCTGCTGGGTGTCCACGTGAGGCATCACGTTCTGGAAGAGCGTCAGGACCTTCATCTTGATGTCACCGTTGGTTTCCTGCAGGATCCCCATGATGTCCGGCAGCAGGACGGGCATTTTTTGCGCCTGTATAGAACACACCGTTCCCTTAATGTCAATGTGCGTGCGGGTTGGATGAGCGGGTGGTGAGGTGACTGTGAACTGGGTGAAGGGGAGAAGCCAGAGAGTCGTGGGCAATGGAGCAGAGTCCAGTTGGACACCTGGATCCAGTGCAGTGCTGGGAAAGCGTAGAGTCTGGTATCAGGGTAGGAACAACCCCAGGTTCCGGTGTAAGTTGGGGAATGACCCATTAGAGAGCAGCGAAAAGGGTCCTGGGGACAACAGGGTGACCATGAGCCAGCACTGGGCCCGTGTGGCCAGGAGGCCAATATAGATGTATAGTATATATCCAGCCATAGCACCCTGTGAATGCCCCATCTGATCTGGGAAGCTAAGCAGGGTCGGGCCCGTTCAGTGCTTGGATGGGAGACCACAGGAAGGCCAATGGGACCTGGGGTGGGTTACAGGGGGTGGTCAGTGGGTCAGAGAGGTTCTCCTGCCCCTCTGCTCTGCCCTTGAATAAAGGGTTTAGTTCAGATACTGTCAGGATATACTTGGGGAACATATATATATATAATATATACAGCCATAGCACCCTGAGAACGCCTGATCTGGGAAGCTAAGCAGGGTCGGGCCCGTTTAGTGCTTGGATGGGAGACCAGCTGGGTCCAGAGCGGTTCTCCTGCCCCTCTGCTCTGCCCTGGTGCCACCACACCTGGAATGTCATGTCCAGGGGGGTTGTGGAGTCTCCTCTATGACATTCAACCCTGGTTCCTGTGTCACCTCACCTGGGTTTTCCTGCTCCATGTGGGGACTGGACTGGATGAGCTTCCAGGTCCCTTCCACCCCCTGACATTCTGGGACATTCTGCGCCTCACTCACCGTCTCCGGCGTCTCCGACAGCGTGATGAGTCCCCCGAGCACCAACCGCAGCATCGCTGGGTCCTTCAGGTGCCTCAAGTACCTCTGGGCTCCATACAGGGCGGTGAACTCCTGCGTCCCGACGTTGGCGCGGAGCAGCAGCTGAAGCGAAGGCAATGGGGAGAGACCCGTGGGTGGTGTATGAGGAGCTTGGGTTGGACAGATGAGGCTCTTGGGGACATTTAGTGACACAGTTGGGTTGTGGTTGGACTCCATGATCTTCAACGTCTTTTCCAACCAAAATGACTCTATAATTCAATGGGTTGAAGGGACATTGAAGGGTCTCCATCCATTGAGGGTTGAACAGACGAGGTTCTTGGGGACATTTAGTTACACAGTTGGGTTGTGGTTGGACTTGATGACCTTGTGGGTCTTCTCCAACCCAAATGATTCTATAATTCAATGATTATGGGACAAATTGGGTTGAAGGGACATTGAAGGGTCTCCATTCATTGATGGTTGAGCAGACGAGGTTCTCATGGACATTTAGTGACACAGTTGGGTTGTGGTTGGACTTGATGATCTTAAAGGTCTTTTCCAAGCAAAACATTTCTATAATTCAACAATTATGGGACAAATTGGGTTGAAGGGACATTGAAGGGTCTCCAACCATTGAGGGTTGAACACACGGGGTTCTTGGGGACATTTAGAGACACAGTTGGGCTGTGGTTGGACTCGATGATCTTAAAGGCACAGGGGAAGCATCACTCCCCTGGTCCTGCCGACTACGCCATTTTGGATACAGAACAGGACACCACTGGCCTTCTTGGCCGCGCTGTTGGCTCACGTTGCCTCCCAACTTGATGGCATCACGTTGATGGTCTCAACCCCTTCATCTAAATCATCACTAAAGACCCAACGCTGCCCCCTAGGGGACACCACCAATGAGATGCAGCCCCATTAACCCAACCCAGAGTAGACTTGTCCAAGTCATGGGCTACCGGGATGATGTGAAGCTCGATGATTTTGCCTCTTGTTTTGAAAGACATGGAGACTCACATCCAAGAGGCAGATGCAGGCGTCACCCGCGGCACAACCGGCCACCCGGCGCACCCCCCGGTCCTGGAGCACGTTGACCAGCTCCCTCAAGACGTTCCCCAAGGTCCAACGCGTGGAGACCATCATGTCCCATATGGCCAAGGCAGCTCTGTGGACATGGAGAACGCGGTCGGCTCCGGCGCTGCGGCTCTGGTTCTACCACCCTTTGTGTCTGGGTGGGCAAGAGGGGGCTGGGCTGGTTGATGTGGTTGAAGGTGTTTCTGCTCATGGTAGTTGGGTTGGATTGGGTGACCTTTGAAGGTCCCTTCCGATCCAGACTCTTCTATGGCTCTGTGAGTCCATGATCATGATTTTATGGCTCTATGAGTCTATGGCTCTATGGTTCTATGACTCCATGACTCCATGACTCCATGATTCTGTGATTCCATGATCATGATTCTATGATGATTTATGACTGTATGACTCCATGACTCTATGATTTTATGACTCTATGACTATGACTCTATGACCCTACAACTCCATGACTCTATGATTCTATGACCCTATGACTCTATGATTCTATGACTCTATGACTCTATGACTCTGTGACTCTATGACTATGACTCTATGACTATGACTCTATGACTCTATGACTCTTTGATCTATGACTCTATGACTCCATGATTCTATGACTGTATGACTCTATGATTCTATGACTCTATGACTCTATGTTTCTATGACTCTATGACTCTACGATTCTATGAATCTATGAGTTTATGACTCCATGACTTTATGACTCTATGACTCCATGACTCTATGACTCTATTACTCTATGATTTTATGACTCTATTACTCTATTACTATGACTCTATGATCCTATGACTGATTCTATGACTATGACTCTATGATCCTATGACTCTATGACTCCATGACTCTATGACTCCATCACTCCATCACTCCATGACTCTATGACTCCATCACTCTATCACTCCATGATTCTATGACTCCATGACTCCATGACTCCATGACTCTATGACTCTATGACTCTATGACTATGACTCTATGACTCTATGAGTCTTTGATTCTATGACTCTATGATTCTATGACTCTATGATTCTGTGACTCTATGACTCTTTGATTCTATGACTCCATAACTCTATGATTCTGTGACTCTATGACTGACTCTATGACTCTATGACACTCTGACTCTATGACTCCATGACCCTATGACTCTATGATTATTTGATTCTATGATTCTATGACTCTATGACCCTATGACTCTATGATTTTATGACTCTGTGACTATGACTCTATGACTCCATGACTCTACGACTCTGACTCTCTGACTCTGACTCTATGACTCTGACTCTATGACTCTATGCTCAGGGATGTAGTTTAGCGCTGAGGTCACGTTATGCTTGGACTCCACGATCTTGAGAACCAGACGCCCCCAAGATCAAGTCCAACCAACATGATCACCCTATTAACCGTGATGTCCTGCAGCTCTCCATGTCTCTGGCAGATCTCTGGGTCCTCCTCCCCATAGGAAACAACCCCAGTACCTGTCACAGGTTGGTGAGACCTCCAAAAGGCTCCTCACCACCTCCCTGGGCCACCGCTTGGTCAGGAGAAGGAGAAGCGACTCCAGGTTGCGCCGCGCTGGCTCCATAGAGACACGTTCCACGTTTCGATGGACGCACCTCATGATTTTCGGCACCTGGAGGGGACACGGATGAGGACGGTGCGACCGTTTCCACCCCTCTCTGGTGGCTTCAGCTTGATGGGACTCATAGGTGGGGAGATGCAACCATAGGGCACCTACATCCATAAACCAGGAGGTTGGGTCTCCCATGGCCATCTCAAGAACGTCGCTGCCCATCTGCCTGTCCCTGGTGTCCTCTGCTGCCAGGGCCTCAATGGCCACCAGGACGATGTCTGAGGGTTGAGGAGGCTTTGGGGTTTCTCCAGGTGCCTACGGGAGGGAGGGAAGGAGGGAGGGAGGACACGTCACGGTGACCACCCTGGTGGGGAATAGAACCCGCTGTTCCCAGCCGGTCTCCCATCCAAGTGCTGAGCGGGCCCGACCCTGCTTAGCTTCCCACATCAGGTGTTCTCAGGGTGCTATGGCTGTGTATATATATATATATATATATGTATATAGGGTCTCCCATCCAAGCACTGACCGGGCTCGACCCTACTTAGCTTCCCAGATCAGGCGTTCTCAGGGTGCTAGGGCTGTGTATTTTATATCTATATCTATATCTATATCTATATCTATATCTATATCTATATCTATATCTATATCTATATCTATATCTATATCTATATCTATATCTATATCTATATCTCTATGTCTATATCTATATCTATATATCTATATATCTATATATCTATATCTATATCTATATCTATATCTATGTCTATGTCTATATCTATATGTCTATATCTATATCTATATCTATATCTATATCTATATCTATATCTATATCTATATCTATATCTATGTCTATGTCTATATCTATATGTCTATATCTATGTCTATATCTATATATCTATATCTATATCTATATCTATATCTATATCTATATCTATATCTATATCTATATCTATATCTATATCTATATCTATATCTATATCATCTATGTCTGTATCTATACCTATATCTGTATCTATATCTATATCTATATCTATATCTATATCTATATCTATATCTATATCTATATCTATATCTATATCTATATCTATATCTATGTTCCCCCAGTATATCCCAACAGTATCTGAATAGGGATGCCGGTTGTGATCACGCACACCATACGTTGCCCCTACAGACAACAAGGGGTCAATAGTGGGACACCGGCTTGTCACCCTCACGTTGTCCCCACTTGGGGCCAACAACACCGCGCCAGCCCCACCGATTGTGCGTCACACACGTCCCCATGGACGAGGGTCCCAACAGGTGCCACCATGGATCTTGGTCTCACCTCCACCAGACTGGGGTGGTTGGGGGTCTCTCCACCATCCATTGAAACAGAGGGAACGGTGTAGGGCAGGCGATTTGGGGGAAAAAGGGGGGAATTTGAGCAAAAGGTGCCTGTGCTGCAGGTGTTGGTGGCTCCTGGCCGCTCCTGTGCTGTCCCGTTGTTGTCGTGGCAGCGGTGGTTGGGTGTCTATGTCACCATGGGGTGTCACAAAGGGCCCCATAGTGACCAATGGGGGTCAGTCGGTGGTGGTTGGGTGTCTATGTCACCATGGGGTGTCACAAAGGGCCCCATAGTGACCCATGGGGGTCAGTCGGTGGTCACTGGGTGTCTATGTCACCATGGGGTGTCACAAAGGGCCCATAGTGACCAATGGGGGTCAGTCGGTGGTGGTTGTTGGGTGTCTATGTCACCATGGGATGTCACAAAGGGCCCATAGTGACCAATGGCGGTCAGTCGGTGGTGGTTGGGTGTCTATGTCACCATGGGGTGTCACAAAGGCCCCATAGTGACCAATGGGGGTCAGTCGGTGGTGGTTGTTGGGTGTCTATGTCACCATGGGGTGTCACAAAGGGCCCCATAGTGACCAATGGGCGTCAGTCGGTGGTTGTTGGGTGTCTATGTCACCATGGGGTGTCACAAAGGGCCCCATAGTGACCAATGGGGGTCAGTCGGTGGTGGTTGTTGGGTGTCTATGTCACCATGGGGTGTCACAAAGGGCCCCATAGTGACCAATGGGGGTCAGTCGGTGGTGGTTGTTGGGTGTCTATGTCACCATGGGGTGTCACAAAGGGCCCCATAGTGACCAATGGCAGTGAGTGGGTGGGGCATCTCAGGTGGGCGGGGCCAGCCTCGTGGCCCCGACCATGCGCTGGCAGTGGGCGGGGCAAATTATACGGGGGCGTGACCAGCATTGTGGGCGTGGCTGCGAGCATCAGTGGGCGGGGTCAACCATATAGGGGGCTTGGGGGGGTTTTGTGGGCAGGGCTGCTGTAGTGGGCGGGACATTGAAGGGGCGGGGCCATCCTTGTGGGCGGGGCTGCGAGCGGCGGGGGGGCGATTATACACGGGGCGGGGGCAGAGAGGGGTGGGCGGGGGCATCTTAGGGGGCGGGGCCAACATTGTGGGCGGAGCTTCGAGCGGCAGTGTGGGTGGCAATTATACAAGGGGCGGGGCATCTCAGGGGGGCGTGGCATCTCAGGGGGGCGTGGCCAGTCTAGTGGGCGTGGTTACGCGCGGCAGTGGGCGTGGCCAATTATGCGAGTAGCAGTGCATCCTGTGGGCGGGGCTGCCGTAGTGGGCGGGGCTGCCGTAGTGGGCGGAGCACCGCGTGGGCGTGGCCACCTGTGTGGGCTCTTCCAGGGGGCGGTGCCAGGGGGGTGCGTGGGCGTGGCGCGGTGGAGGGCGGGCGGGGGGGGGGGGGGAAGCGGTGGGCGTGGCGTTGCGCGCGCGCGGGTGGGGGCGTGGCCGGTGGGCGTGGCGGCGGCGGTGGGCGTGGCCGAGCCGCTCCGCTCCGGCTCCGCCGCGCCGGGGGCTCCGCTGCGGCCGCTCCCCGGGGCCGCCCCCGCCGCTCCCGGCACCGCCGGCAGGTACCGAATGGGGGGGGAGCGGGACTTAACGGGGCCGGTCTAACGGGGCCGGTCTAACGGGGCTGGGAGTAACCGGTTCGGTCTAACGGGGCCGGGCGGCACCGGGAGGAACCGAGTCGGTCTAACGGGGTCGGTTTAACGGGGCCGGTCTAACGGGGCCGGGCAGCACCGGGAGGAACCGGTTCTAACGGGGCCGGTCTAACGGGGCCGGGCAGCACCGGGAGGAACCGGTTCTAACGGGGCCGGTCTAACGGGGCCGGGCGGGACCTGGAGGAACCGGTTCTAACGGGGCCGGGCAGCACCGGGTCGGTCTAACGGGGCCGGTCTAACGGGGCCGGGAGTAACCGGTTCGGTCTAACGGGGTCGGTCTAACGGGGGCGGGCAGGACCGGGTCGGTCTAACGGGGTTGGTCTAACGGGGCCGGGCGGCACCGGTTCGGTGTAACGGGGGCGGGAGTAACCGGGTCGGTGTAACGGGGCTGGTCTAACGGGGCCGGGCGGGACCGGGAGGAACCGGTTCAGTGTAACGGGGCTGGTCTAACGGGGTCGGTCTAACGGGGCCGGGCAGGACCAGGTCGGTGTAATGGGGCCGGGTGGGACCGGTCTAACGGGGCCGGGTGGGAGCAGGTCGGTCTAACGGGGTCGGTCTAACGGGGCCAGTGTAACGGGGCCGGTCTAACGGGGCCGGGCGGCACCGGGTCGTTGTAACGGGGCCGGGAGTAACCGGTTCGGTCTAACGGGGCCGGTCTAACGGGGCCGGGAGTAACCGGTTCGGTTTAACGGGGGCGGGCGGCACCAGGTCGGTCTAACGGGGCCGGTCTAACGGGGCCGGGAGTAAGCGGTTCGGTCTAACGGGGCCGGTTTAACGGGGTCGGGAGTAACCGGTTCGGTCTAACGGGGCCGGTCTAACGGGGTCGGTGCAAGGATGGGGGTGTCGGTGCAAGGATGGGGGTGTCGGTGCAAGGATGGGGGTGTCGGTGCAACGGGGGCGTGCAAAAGCACCAGCGTGGGGGGGGGCGGGGATGCGCGTGGCGTGGCCGAGCGGCGGGCGTGCAAGAATTGCGGGGGGGGGGGGGATGGGGGGGGCGGCTGGTGCAACACGCCCGTGGGTGTGCAAGGCGGGTCCGTGGGTGTGCAAGGGCGGGGGTCGTGTGCACCGGGGAGCTCCGTGGCGCTTGTGCAAGGCGGGGGGGGTTGGTGGGGGGTTTGTGCAAGGGGTGATGGTGACACGCGTGCAAAAGGGGCGGGGCCACACGCGCGTGTGTCACACACGTGGCCGCCGGGTCCCCGCGCCCACCGGCTCGGCCACGTGCGTGTCACGGGTGGCGCCCCCCCCCCGCGCCACGCGTGTGACACGTGTGTGTGTCCCTCCCCACGTGTGTCTGAAGGGGGGTGGGGGGTGTTGCACACGCGTGTGCAAGCGGCTTCGCACGGGGACCGTGGCCTCATTAGGGCTCGTTCAGCTTCATTATGAGCCCCCCCCCCCCCGTTGCACTTGGGGCCACGCACACGCGTGTGCAAGCGTGCACGAGGGGCGTGCACGCCCGTGGGCGCGTGCAAGAGGCGCGTGTGCAAGTTACGGGGGGGCGCGTGCAACCGTTGGTGCGTTTGCACGTGGGGCGAGCGTGCGAGAGGCTCGTGCACAAGCGTGTGCGTGTGCACGAGCGTGCAAGGGGCGTGCGCAACCGTGGGCGTGTGCAACCGTGGGCGTGTCGGGGGGGGGGGTCCACGCGCGTGTGTGTGCACGGGGGCGCGTTGCACGAGGGCGCGTGTGCGTCGCACGGGGCCCTGAGGCTCTTGCACGTGTAAGGGGGGGGCCAAGGGGCACACGCGCGTGTGCCCGGACGCCTGGGTTCCCCCATCCCCCCCCCCCCCCAGCCCCCCCCCCCCGGGCCTGGCAGCACCTGACGGTCGCCATGGCAACCGCAAAGGATTCTGGGGGAAAACGGGCCCGAATTGGGGCTGGTGGCGCACGAGGGGTCCCCGTGGCGCACGAGGGGTCACGTGCTCCCCCGGGCACACGCCCCCTTGCACACTCACCTGCTCCCCCGTGCACCCCTTTGCACCCCCGTGCACACGCCCCCTTGCACACTCGTGCACCCCTTGCACACACACGTGCTCCCCTGTGCACACACCCCCTTGCACAAACCCCCTTGCACACACGTGCTCCCGGATGCACACACCCCCTTGCACACTCACGTGCTCCCCTGTGCACACACCCCCTTGCACACTCACGTGCTCCCCCATGCACACCCTTGCACACTCACGTGCTCCCCTGTGCACACGCCCCCTTGCACACACACCTGCTCCCCCCTGCACACGCCCCTCTGCACTCACGTGCTCCCGGATGCACACACCCCCTTGCACACTCACGTGCTCCCCCGTGCACACACCCCCTTGCACACTCACGTGCTCCCCCGTGCACACACCCCGTTGCACACTCACGTGCTCCCCTGTGCACACGCTTGCACACTCACGTGCTCCCCCGTGCGCACACCCCCGTGCACACACACGTGCTTCCCCGTGCACACACCCCCTTGCACACACACGTGCACCCCCTTGTACACTCACATGCTCCCCCATGCACACACCCCCTTGCACACTCATGTGCTCCCCCATGCACACGCCCCCTTGCACACTCACGTGCTCCCCCCTGCACACGCCCCTTTGCACACGCGAGTGCTGCCAGATGCACACACCCCCTTGCACACACACCTGTTCCCCCGTGCACACACCCCCTTGCACACTCATGTGCTCCCCCATGCACACGCTTGCACACTCACGTGCTCCCCCATGCACACACCCCCTTGCACACTCACGTGCTCCCCCGTGCACACACCCCCGTGCACACACACGTGCTTCCCCGTGCACACACCCCCTTGCACACACACGTGCACCCCCTTGCACACTCACGTGCTCCCCCATGCACACACCCCCTTGCACACTCACGTGCTCCCCCATGCACACACCCCCTTGCACACTCACGTGCTCCCCCCTGCACACGCCCCTTTGCACACGCGAGTGCTGCCAGATGCACACACCCCCTTGCACACTCACGTGCTCCCCCATGCACACGCTTGCACACTCACGTGCTCCCCCGTGCACACACCCCCGTGCACACACACGTGCTTCCCCGTGCACACACCCCCTTGCACACACACGTGCACCCCCTTGTACACTCACATGCTCCCCCGTGCACACGCCCCCTTGCACACTCACGTGCTCCCCTGTGCACCCGCTTGCACACACATGTGCAACCCCTTGTACACACACGTGCTCCCCCATGCACACACCCCCTTGCACACTCACGTGCTCCCCCGTGCACCCCTTGCACACTCACGAGCTCCCCCGTGCGCACACCCCCTTGCACACACGTGTGTTCCCAGATGCACATGCCCCCTTGCACACTCATGTGCTCCCCCGTGCACACGCGTGCACACTCACGTGCTTCCCCGTGCACACACCCCCTTGCACACACACGCGCTCCTGGTGCTCACACGTGCACGAATGCACACGCACATTCCCAGTGTCCACACATTTGCACACACGCGTGTGAATGCTCACGTGTGCTCTCCATGCGCACACGTGTTCCCCATGCACACACGCGCTTGCACACTCACCCTCCCCATGCACACACCCCCATGCACACACGCTCTTGCACACGTGTGCACACAACCCTGATGCACACACACATATATTTGCACGCACACATGTTCCCATTGCACGCACACCCTTGCACACGCATCCTCCCCATACACTCCCACTCTTGCACACGCGTGCACGTGCACACAGACGAGCTCCCTTTGCACACGCACTTTCATATATTTGCACGCACACGTGTTCCCATTGCACGCACACCCTTGCACACGCATCCTCCCCATACACTCACACTCTTGCACACGTGTGCACACAGACAAGCTCCCGGTGCACATGCCCCTTCATATGTCTGTGCACACGTGTTCCCGTTGCACACGCACCCTTGCACACTCATCCTCCCCATGCACACACCCCCATGCACACAGGCTCTTGCACACTCATGCACACAACCCTGTGCACACAGACGAGTTCCCGGTGCACACACACATATATATTTGCACGCACACGTGTTCCCATTGCACGCCCACCCTTGCACACCCATCCTCCCCATACACTCACCCTCTTGCACACTCATGCACACAACCCTGTGCACACAGATGAGTTCCTGGTGCACACACACGTTCCCCTTGCACACACACCCTTGCACATGCATCCTCCACATACACTCTTGCACACTCATGCACACAACCCTGTGCACGCACACATGTTCCCATTGCACACACACCCTTGCACACGCATCCTCCCCATACACTCACACTCTTGCACACGCGTGCACACAACCCTGTGCACACAGACGAGTTCCCGGTGCACACACACATATATATTTGCACGCACACGTGTTCCCATTGCACGCCCACCCTTGCACACCCATCCTCCCCATACACTCACCCTCTTGCACACTCATGCACACAACCCTGTGCACACAGACGAGTTCCCGGTGCACACACACACATATATTTGCACGCACACGTGTTCCCATTGCACGCCCACCCTTGCACACCCATCCTCCCCATACACTCACCCTCTTGCACACTCATGCACACAACCCTGTGCACACAGATGAGTTCCTGGTGCCCACACATGTTCCCCTTGCACACACACCCTTGCACACGCATCCTCCACATACACTCTTGCACACTCATGCAACAACCCTGTGCATGCACACATGTTCCCATTGCACGCCCACCCTTGCACACCCATCCTCCCCATACACTCACCCTCTTGCACACTCATGCACACAACCCTGTGCACACAGACGAGTTCCCGGTGCACACACACACATATATTTGCACGCCCACGTGTTCCCATTGCACGCCCACCCTTGCACACCCATCCTCCCCATACACTCACGCGTGTTCCCACCCCCCCTCCCCCTCCCCCCCATCTGGTTCAAGGGCCCCGATCCGGGTCACCGTGTCCCCACGTGTGTCCCCGTGTCCCCTCCCCCCCTCCCCCCACCCCCTCCCCTCCCCTCCCCCCCCCGGGACTCGCTCCACTTCCCGCTAAAAATAACCCGTGTCACCATTCACACGGGACGCGCGTGCACGGGGGGGCGGGGCTGCTTGGGGGGGCGGGGCCCCTTGGGGGGGCGGGGCTGCTTGGGGGGGGGGCGGGGGTGCTTGGTGGGGGGGGGGGTGTCAAGCCCACCCCTATTTCCCCCCCCCCCAACCCCCAAAACACCCCCGTGCAACCTCGTGTGTGCACACGCGTGTGCAAACGTGTGTGTGTAAGGG